>NC_062970.1:43052711-43333291 GCF_023119035.1 Salvia hispanica | reverse complement strand
TTGAAAGTTATGGTGAAATTAAATTTTACTGAAAGAAGGAAAAATAGCTAAGAAATCCATGAAAATTGGTGATCTAGCAACTACAGGGACCAAGTTTTATTAGAACTTTATAGCTAAAGCCTAAATCTTATGGATAAATACCAAGACTAAAGTCTAAAAAAAAAAAAAAAAATTGGTCCTACACAATAAATTTTTAGTCTTACATGTGTATTAGCTTGTTAGGTGTTGGTCTATATTTAATGGTTCTGTAAAAATTAACAGTTAACTTTGTTTTGAACTTGTCACTGAGTTAAATTAGACCAAACATATTCTCTTATCACAAGAAATTAAGGTTTTATGCAATTATACCGAACTAATTTTGGACTTTAAAATATGATTGATCGCTAATTTTCAATGAAATCGCTAAATATGGACCAAAACGTATCAGTTTATTACATGGATTGCATGACCTATCCACAAATTGAAAGAAAATCCAAGGCCACAAGGTATTCCAGTCTATTTTTAAATACCCAGCGTGATAAGCTATTTAAATTATGTAGGAAAAATTAATGATTAAATGACGAATTTTCTGATTGGCGGGATTTATATATTGGCTCCAGCTAGATATGCAAGGGGATCAATAAGAAAACAGCAAAGCGACACGCTGGCCGTATTGATGGGGCCCGCCCTCTCTACGGATAGACCCTATTCCACATGACGTGCTATATTATAAAATTTATTGTTTTAATACATACAAAACACAACTCCATTTAAAGTTATAAATAAAATTTATTTTGTTAAAAGTGACTAGTGAGACATGTTCCAGAATAAGAGTAGACATTTATTGTGATTCAAATTTTCAAAGTGATGGTTAAAAATGATAGATTTTCTTTTATATAGTACTATTTTTCTTTTGAAATGCCTATATAATTGAACATTTGAGTTAACAATTTCACGATACCTAATTCGTCAATGCTGAATTGTTTATATGGCTTGTGCTTGTAGAAATACACCTGTATTGACGTGATAAGATTATGTCGAATTTTTTATTCCATGTTACATCAAAATCATGAAAAGGAAGAAAAAGATAAGCTTCAAATCCAACTGAAAATAAAATATTCAGAGCAGAAACTTTGGTTATTAAATATTTGACATGATCCATGTTTCATTTAACGTGCTTGAAAACGAAATTTCTCACAATTTGTGTGTGGTAGATGTATAAATAATTAAATTTCTAAACAAATAATATTAAGCCACATGTTAAATATCACTTAAATATATAATTATTATTTTTATTTTGTAACTTGTGAATAATAAATAGATATAATTAATATAATGTATAGATTTTTATTAGCCAATGGGACAAAGATATTTGACACTTCATGAAAAAGAAGCCTATTTATATTGTGCCACTTAACCCCAAAAGCTTAATTACCTAGTGTAAGTGTGGGCCGTGGGTTCAAAGCCCACTTAACATAACTTTTTTGTTTTCCTTTTTACCATTAACTTTTGTGGGTTCATATGAATTTAAATTAGTACATGGGCTTAATTAGAATAAAAATTAAACATTTATTAATTCGAACATAAGTTTAATTTAATTTTAATATAATAAATTAAATTTTTACTCTGTATATAATTTAATTAAGATATATAAACACACATAACTGGAAATAACATACTGTACTACTTTTAGAATTATAATTTTATATTTTTTAATTAAAAAAATCAAGTCAAGTAGAATATAAAATAAATATTCATAAGAATGAGAAATGAATTACAAAAATAAAAGATGGGACCTGAATATAATGAAAGGAAAAACATAAATATCATGTAATGTTTAAGGGTTTATTTAGTTTCATATAATGCATTTATTGTTATTTTAAATTGAGTTAAGAAGTATGACTCTGAAAGAGACGATTCGAAGGTTTTGGGGGAATATGATCATGGTAAGAATGATATTGCTACCATATAGTACATCACTGCAAAATGAGAGTTGATGTATACAACATTGGTAATTACATTGCATCCATTCATACAAATATCAAAAAATCCAGAAATCAAAAATTTCTTCACTATCTATGACTTACTGCCTCATACCTGTGGCCTCAAAGATCATCCAGATATTGTAACTTTGTTCTTTTACTAAAAAAATACTCCCTCCGTCCTACAAAAATTGTCCCATTTTTCCATTTCGGTCCGTCCCACAAAGTTTGTCCCATTTTACTTTTTCCATTTTTAATAGTGGACCTCATATTCCACTAACTCATTCATACTCGCATTTTATTATAAAACTAATACTCATATAAAAGTATGACTCATATTCCACTAACTTTTTCAACTCAATTTTCATTATATTTCTTAAAACTCGTGTCAGATCAAAGTGGGACAATCTTTGTGGAACGGAGGGAGTACTAGCTGTATACTAGTACTACTTTTCCTAGTCCCGTTGAACTTAGGCAAATTTTTATAAGGTCATTTATCTGAACAGATTTTTCAAATTTCATATTCCTATTGATAGCTAGTGAAAATAAATGCGACTATTAATAACTATACAGAAGCATGCTAATAGTAGCACATGTTATCAATAAAATATGAGGTCAATGTCTTTCAATTATTGGAATAGACTTGCCAAAGCTTTTGTGAATAATTATTGATATAAAGTTGTCATAGTTGCTAGACTAATGAAAAGTGCATTGTATTGAATTCTAATCATGTGCTCCAATTGCAAGCATTTGAGAAAATAATTGGCAATCTAATCACAGTTTGCAAAAATATAGGCAAAATTAAATAAAAACTGGGTTACATTTTGGTTGAATCTGTCATTCATAAACAAAATAGTCCCAGTTAACTAAGACTCTAATTTAAAATTATAACTATTTTTATTTTCTCCCCAACAACCGGCAAGGGTTGATCTTATGTACTACTCCTATCAATTAGAAGAAAGTTGATTGAGTCATCAACATAGTTATGAGCAAAAGTCTAAATATAAAACTATTAACCCTCTTTTTAACTAATAATTATTTCCTCTCGTTCTCTTCTGGAAGTTTATAGTACTATAATAAAGTAGGTCAATTTAAAAAAATATAGTATAGTAGTAATATAATTCTTACAAATCAATTCATTCAAGCAATCAATAATGATATTCGAATGACTTTAACAATTTTGTGGCCACAAATTTGTCCACGGTTTCTGAAAATGGACAAGCAAATTAATTTATGAATTTTACCTGGCCTTATTAAATCCATACAAATGTTTTTCACTAAAATCACATATATATCCAAATCACCCAACGATGTGATTTTGGTCATTGACATTATCCAATATTAAGCCATGTATATATGAATCAATTTGTCGGAATTTTCAATAGTGATAAAATCTAGACATATAGTACTACAAAATATATGCTTTGTACGATTAAATTTTAAAGTTTATAAAAAAAAATTCAGATTTTAACCAATATTCATGATATTAGTGATTTTCTAAGTTCAAGATAACTAAGTTTAGTTAAGTCTGCTACTAAATGACAAAATTAACGTAGTTGATCATATGTCATTTTAATGCGGTTAACGAAACAGTATTTTAAGTTTTAAGTAATTGTTTTATATTGGTACCAATGCTTCAATTATAATTAATGATCAAACATGAAGATCCAGATTCCAGAGCATATTAAAAAAATCTTGACTTACGCATTACGACTATATACTCCATAGTTGATTGTGGCAATCTATTTATGAAAGATTCAAAAGGATTTTTAACCCATAAATCGGATAAGATTCAGTGTCAAGTTTCATTCCTAAAAATTAACTGCACTAAATTAGACTGTATAATTAGTTTTTTTGAATTTTATTGTTATTTTTGTTAAATAGAAATAAATTCAAAAGTGAGTAATATATTTTTTAAATTTCAATTTTACAAACGTATAGTACTGTTGGTTGTAATGTACAATACATTTTATTTTTACAATAAATTTCTACTCGATCTAATAGAAATAACAATAAAATTCAACAAAATTAGTTAAACAATCTAATTTAGTGCAATAAATGATTGATAATATGTACAAAATTCGACTAAAGCATACAAAACTGAAATTAAAAGAAAAAAATAAAAGAAATTCTTGTGACAGTATTAAAATGGAAAATGGAATGAGACTTAAAAATGGACCACTATTAATGTGTAACAACCAATCACTATTCCCTCATCTAGATAAGCCACAAAATAATTATTGTCTTGACTAAATTTATTTATTACTAGTTTGCTCTTGCCTCGCACCGCGTAGAGTGATTAACCGCGTCAAATTCAGTTACTTAATCTTTCTCTCTAGCTAATAATATGATTTCTAACTAAAACATAACAGTACCAATAATAATCTTTCCAAATTCATAGAATCCACGACTGAGCTTGTATTGAGGATGTTCGATATGACTAATCATATAAATCTAAGTCTTACAAATAGTTTTGATAAATTATCCCAATATTTAATATCGATTTTAATTCTTAATTCTATGCCAAATAAATTATCTCAATACTAATATGAAAGGAATATAAAATTGATCAATTTAATTACAGAGCAATTGCATAAATATAGTAAAAAATTAAATTATAAAATAAAATAATAATTATTCTAATATAGCCTAGCTGTGGGTTGCACAAAACGACAAATTTATACAGGAAAAATGAGATCTATTGTTGTATCAAAAATGGCGTAATGCCCCACCCACCCCCATTCATAGCCTAACAGAAACCTAATCTAACACCCTGGAATCTGGATCTTTCTTAACTCATAACATGCACACAATAATCACAATTCACAATTTCACATTTCCATAACATAATTAAAATATTTTCTAATTAAATCCCTTCTTTTTTTGCAAAACATTTTTCCTCTTCCATTTTCTTACAACAAACGGAGTCACACAATTTCTTGGAAATTCCGACAATCACTATAATAATTTATACTAACATCTAATTTCTGAAACATTGAAAAAATCCTTCAAAAATCGAATTTAATTAAATTAAATTCAATTTCCATCACGTTTCGAGAAAGCCGGTGAGGCGGAGAACGGAGTTACGGACTTGGCTCAAATCCCGTCCCTTGAGAGTCCTCCCGTTTCCCGTGCAAACGGAGAAGGCCATCATTTTTCCGGCCACGCGCCGCCCCACGATGACGTGCGGAGGCACCATCTCTCCGCCGTCTCCGCCGCAGTCGGCTTCCAAATCGGGATCGGAGTAGCGGAGCCACGACACTTTCTCCGGGATGCTCATCGGAACCGTCTTAATCTTCTTCCTCTTCGCCTTCTCGCTCCTCGAGCTCAGCTTGAAATCGGCGGCGGCGGCGGCGGCGGCGGCGAATTCGTCGGTGGCGTTGAAGACGACCTCGGATTCCTCGAATTCTTCCGCCATTGTAGTAATCTGAGCGGAAATTGTTTGTGAATTGAGAATTTGAGATTGAAAATGGGGAGAATTTAGGAGGGATGAATGGAGATGAAGAGGTGGGAATGTTGGGAATTGGAGTGAATTTATAGGGAAAATGAATGAATGATTGAGTGTTGAATCAGAGCAAGATCGATTTGATTGCTGGCGTCACTGTGAAGAGGTTTGAGTGCGGTCCCCGCTTTCTCGATGTTATTACTATTTCTTTTTTAAATTAATGGACAAAAAATTCATTAACTTTAGTAGTAGTAGTAAAGTTTATACTCCATATATAATTATTAGAGTATAATAAAGATAGATATAAAGTGACACTATAGAAAAGAGAACGAGAGAATATGAAAAAAACAGAAAAGAAAAAGATAAAAGAATAAGTATTAGTAATAAATTAGAAATAACTTTCTATTTTTAGTATAAGACATATTTTTTAAGGGGAGTATTTTTTTATCTCAAAATTTATATACTCCCACGAATTATTGAACTATTAACCTTTTATGATTTAGATGTAAATCGAAATTAGAACGTTGATATGAATTGATAGCTTAACATTAATTAAAATGATGTCACGTTATAAGCATTGAAATAAAATCGTAGTGTACTAAATTAAATAATTTCATAAGTTAAATTACGGTTTATATTAAGAAAGAATCATGAGATATATAAGAGAAACGAGATGGTTTGATGCACGTAAATCCATAAGGTAATGTCAGTGCAAGAATTTGGCTAAAAATTTACAAGTGGATTTTAAACCAGATATGCAAATCTAGAATTTGGCTAAAAATTTGAAATTGATAATCTAATATCCTAAATTAGTTGCTTTTTTGATAAGTTAAAAATCTCCAACATTTGGATTGTTTATCTTAACTTGAGGCTCACGGCTTTTTGCTGTCTTTATGACTAATTCTATTGTAGATAAGGAATTATTAAATTGGTGGTAAATACAATTAATTTTGCGTAGCGTATTAATTGTTTTCTTTTTGAAGGAATTAATTGTCTTTCTTCTGTTTTATTCCTTGCGTATGCCGTACTCACATTGGTGTTAATACGTACGTATCAAGTTTTTTAGAGGGAATGTATCAAGGTATTCAAATTACCATGTTAATTAAATTTTCATACCAGTTTTAACTTTAAAATTTCAATATTAATAATGAGAGATATCGCGCGTCTAAAGTCAAATTTTGTAATTAATTCATATTATGAGTATATTTTTTACCATTATGAAGACCCAACCCAATCACACTATGGCGTACTTAAAGTCATAAAGTCTGATAGAAATTCATGGGTTCCATCTTAAAACCAATTGATTATAGGAGGAGCGTCCATGAGACTTATATACTAGTTTCAGTTTTCTCTTGACGCCGATGTGGGACAGTTCCCTCCGTCCCGCTTTAGCGAGACAATGAGTTTTAACTATTTATTATCATTTTTACAAAACGAGTGCAGAAAAGTCAATGAGACTGCTAAAGCGGGACGGAGGGAGTATATTTTAGTTTCAATTGCCAACACCCTCCCTCAAACCCTTCAAGGTGAACCTTGGAGGAGTTGGACTTTTTTATAATCGATTGGACAATCGGCCCAATTTTTTTATTTTGATCGGTTGGACCACTTGGCCCAAATTTTTAAGTCCAGATATACTGCTGGGTCAGTCATTTTTTTGGTTTCGGCCCAGATATACTGCTGGGTCAGTTAAATTTGACCCACAGTCGGCGACCCACTCTGATACCATGATAGGAATCCATGGATTCCATCCTGAAACCAATTGGTTATAGGAGGAGGGCCCATGAGACTTATATATTAGTTTCAGTTTTCTCTTGACATTGATGTGGGATAATTATATATTATATTTTTAATTTCAATTGCCAACAAAATCAAATATATAAAGATATTAATTAATCCCTTTAGCTTTAGCAATATGCCATTTGATGCATACACACACTAATGCAAGTTTGAATGTTTATCTTCTTAATAATAATGTGTGCGTTTTTTTAAAAATAAAATAAAATCCGAATAAAATGTTAACATTAGCTATATAGCTCTTTAGTTTTCTTTCTACGTTGATGTTGAATATTGTACTTTTCATTTGTCAGCGTCTTTTTTTTGAATTCTTTTCTCTTAGATAAATTTTGGAGCAGTTGAACATTTTAAGCTCAGATATAATATTAGTCAATTTTTTTCTAATATAGATATATTGCTTGATCAATTAAAATTTCAATGTATTATCGACTCGTTCGCTCCAACATAGAGTATTTAAAGTTATTTGATTTTACTTATCAACAATTAATTTGAAGTTGGAACCTCTAATTTGAAGTTGGAACCTCATAAAGTTCTAACTCACATCAAATGAATATCGCAAATGCTTATAAATATTAAGCAATAAATGTAATGCTAATAACAAGTTATTGAATTCAATTTCTAACCTAGTCTAGTAGTATTATTTTTTTAAGTATAAAGATCCATCGTCATCACTATATACAACGAGGTTATGATTGGTTGATGAGGGGGTGTGTGGGGGGGACCCTATGGACTTGAAAAAATGTTAATTTTGTGGATATGCTTTCGATGAATCATGTTAATATTTAGCCTTTGTGGAGTAATTTTGATTAGGTTAGGAAGGTAGAGACTTAGAGTACGTGTTGCAATCAATTTATGACCAATTAAGTTTGTAGAATATTTTTACCTACTAAATAGGGTATGTGTCTCGTGCATGCACACGTGTGGTTGGGCCCCTTGAAAGCTCCGTTGTAGTTCCGTTTGCGTCTACGGTTTACCGTTGAAATTAACTACGGTCAAATTTACAAAACTCCTACTATATTCGTTAGTCCAATTTTGCACAAGTTTTCACAATTCTTGGGCGTGTGTGGATGACTGGATGTAGATATTATAGATGACCAATAAGTGCTACAACATGTACCACAAGAAATCGTGGTTAGAATCGAGCTAATCCGTGGCCTTTTGTATGACTAAGACATTTATCTTTTTCGATTGACTGTAATCACCATCGGCTATTATGGCAGTAATCACTATTCAGCTATTGTAGTGCCTTTGTAGGCGTATGTTGTCTTACGAGAATAGCATTTCTCCTCGACTCGACTCATGGTCATTTTAAAAATTTAGTTTTTGCTTTTTTTTGTTTTGATTTATTTAATTTCGGCTAAAGTATTTACCGACAGACCCGCTATTTTAATAACTATTTTAATTTATTGTAATTTTCAACAATAATATTTTAATTACAATGATATTTAAACACAAAACTGAAAATTTTTATTAGCATTAATTATTTTATCCTTTTATTAGAAAAAAGTACTATGAAAAAGAGAAAGAGCGATGGAATCTAAACCATGCCTCCAGCTGTCAAGCCACGTGTTCCTAATATTTCTACTAACACATCTACACAAGTTTTTTCGCCTCCCTTTTCTACCGAATTATTTAATGATCATTATCCATAAATTAAATTTAATGTCACTGTTTTACTGGATAATACTAACGTAGTTACGTAGATAAGTCTTATACTAGTGGATATATCATATATGCATTATAAATTTATAACGAATCCCCCAAGCAAACGACAAAATGTTTTACGTTTTGGTCCTTCTCTCTTTTGCTTTTTTTTTTTTTCTTTTTCCAGAATTAATCATTACGTTGACATTAAAATACTGTATATATGTGTTGATTCAAACTTCAATGAGCTTGATTAAGCTAGAAGAAATTGGAAGTTTTAGGACGCAATTTCAATGCTAAAATTGTGATAAATTTTAACTAGAATATGGCAACCAAATATTCCATGCAGTTTTTTGATTCTCAACTGATCAAGTACTACTATATTAATTTAATACATACACTTAAAATGATAGTACTAAAACTAAACAACTTAAATTTCCCAACTTAGAAATTTTACTTGTAGGGATTTTTAAATTACATTGAACTAACTAGAATTTAATTAAGTGATAGTATATGAATTTGCTTGAGAGAAAAACTATTCGAAACAGTGTAAAGATAAGAATGAAAATATGAAAAACAAAATGCAGAATCTATGTTTTGTGATGGAGGAGTTCCGATTGAAGAATCTATGTTTTGCTTTTAGAGGAAAATGACAGCGCATAACCAGTCATTTCATGGCATTTGTAATTTAGCAAGTTATATTTCACCTTCAAATTAAATAAATCTGCCTTATCAACAACTTTCTCATCTCCTTCAACTATGTCCGCTCAAATTAACACAAACACTACTTTCAATTCAATCCATCAATGGAGGATGTTACTTGTGTGGTTTTGTACTCTAGCAATGACATGACCTTCCTTTGGCATGGCCCCTCACATTCTAACAAACTAGGAGTAATAATGATATCACACCATGATATTTTTCACATTTGGAATCTTGCATGCTATGGTTTCATAATGAGCTCGTGGGGCGTACAGAATGAAAAAAATCATCATCGGCATCAAATATTACTAATAGCTGATGACAAACGAAGAATGAAGATGGAACACAACTTTAACGTTGGGGTAAAATTGTCACACCTTAAAATCGGCAGCAACTCCAAAGGACAATTTGTCAATATGCATATATTCACCCCAAAATCATGTGATATTTTCGGGTGTTGAAAATTTAGCCTTAATATTAAAATGTCAATTTATCAACAATTTTTTTTTTGTTCATAGGCATCTCTTAAGTTGTGAAAGAAATTAATTAAGCAATATTTCTCAAGAAAGTATCAAAGTGTTACTCAATTGAAATAGCTATAGCTATATATGTTACGTGAACATGGCAAACATGGCTCCACTAACAGATTAGCCACGACTTTAGAGGTCCCGAAAACTAGTATAGGTAAATCATTACCCTAAAAGCTAGTACTAGTACTAGTACTACTACTAATATTATTGGATGAAAACAACATTTTAAAAAAGAAAATATAATTCACTAGACATGTCTTTTTCGTTCTTTATTTCTTGTGTCCCAAATTGACTGATTTTTCGTCTTTTACAATTTCTATGTTCTTTCAAGTTAAATTAAATATTTTGTTATTTTTAATAGTTGAAATTAATGAATTATCATTTTTTTCAGTGGAAAATGATAGCCTTTATAGGACAAATAGTGTAGAGGACCATTGACACAATATTTTCGAGTAAAATAAACAGAAAGTATTAATTATGATTGAAAATGCCATTTCTTTTCTTTATTTTCAAAGAAAACGACAACCATACAAGATATTTATAATGCCAGTAAATGTATTTCACACCTAAAAAAATCAAAATGAAACTCTATAATTGATTAAGAGTTCAATCTCATCTAACTAACAAATGATAGATTAACAATTTTCATTTTATTCAAAGGTACACCATACATGTATAATTTTTGAAGAACTTAATATTATATCAATTGCTTGTTAGGATTTGAAACACAACTAAATTATTGCACAACAGAGTAATTAATTACAAAAAAAGTACTACTAGTATTCAATTCAATCCATTTGAATATCTTAAACCCAAATCTAATAAATTGTAATGGACAGAGCTGCTAAAGCCCAATCCAAAAAGCCCAATCGATATAAAAATCTTGCCTAGCCCAGATAAGCAAATGACATGTTGTTTTTCTGGTTAATCTCGCAATTTTAAAAATAAATCAACTTTGACATTGTCTTCAATTCTCTCATACACTCAGATTTTTTGAGAGATTATATATGATGTAATAAATACTATGTGTACAAAATGTTTGACTACTTAAATGATACTACGATGCAACAGGCATAAAATACTATGTGGGCAAAATGTCCAACTACTTGAACGATGTCGGTTATTACACCTAGTTCGTCATTACGACAGCGCTTGATATACATAGTCAGTCATGTCTTTAATATTTACACACGTATATATGTCACATCAATAAGTTAAGACTCGAAGTGTTGAAATTTTTTACCATGAAACAACTAAGAAAATTTCAGTATATCATAATATATCGGCCATTTTTAAATTGTAGGATTGACTAGTAATCGTCCAAATATGATATTACGAGGCACACTATAAAGTGAAGTTTAATGCAAATGAAAAAGTATCTAACCCCAACGCTACAAGTGTTAACTTGGAACAATTTCCTACACATGATTTCTCGATTCATATAATTTATAGTAAAATTATCCCTGTTTTCATTTGATACAATATGTATAGTACTATTATTTAGGCTAAAGTGGAGAGTAAATAAGATTAATCTGATCAGTTGGTTACTGCAATCGGACTTCTTACTTGATGAATTCCATCACTCCAAGCAAACGAACCGAAACCATACACTTTCTCGACGGCGCCACCGCCAGCTGTAACCGTAATATTGAACCTCTGCTTTTCCCCCACCTCGCTGAATCTCAGCACCGTCGGCGAGATCTCCACCGTATAACCCGGCGGCTCATTGATCGCCACCGTGTACGTCGACCTAGCGGGCCCCACATTCGTGACGACTCTCGCCACCTTCATCCGTCCGTCCTCCAAATCGTCGATCGCCAGCGACGGATAGTTGAAATGGCTCGCCGAAGGCACGTCGTCGTCGTCGTCGGGGCAATGGAAGGACGGGTCGAGCCGATTGCCGCTGCTGGCGCAGAGGAAGAGAAGGTAGTCTGCGTAAGAGGCATCGTAGACGAGCCCCGGATCAGCAGCCAGGGAAGGCTGGATATGTCCGGCTCCATATTCGAAGGGGTTCGAAGGATTCCCTTGCTCATTTGTTATGCTTCTGCCTTGGTTGTTGGTCGGCTTTGCTGTAACAAATCGGACCAGTAAGTGAACCGATGAAGCTATTAATTATAGACTTATTAGTGTCTAATTGGTTGGACTAGTCTAACCAATATATACATTATAATTATTAATTTATTCATGCTATGCTTGAATTCACTTGGGCCAATTGAAAAAAAAAATCAATTGGGCTCATTAGTGATCAATACGATCTGATTTTTAAAACACTGGTTTAACTAGAAAAATATTTAAGATCGATGTGAAATTAATTTAGATACACACATACCAGTTGTGATGAGGGCGGATCTTATGGCGGCGCTACTCCAACCGGGGTGCACCGCCCTAAGAAGTGCGGCGGCAGCAGAAACATGGGGGCACGACATGGACGTCCCAGAAAGGAATTGGTATTTAACGACTCTTTTGTCAGCCGGGACGTTCAACGGGGATGCTGCCTCGCTCCATGCTGCTAGTATATTGAGTCCCGGTGCAGTAACATCCGGCTGCAAAATTAAATTTTAACTAACCCATCGATATAGCTGAACTAAACACACAAAAAAATGACTGACCTTAAGAATATTAGGCTCGACGCGACTGGGGCCTCTAGAGGTAAAGGGAGCCATGAATGGAGCCGGCTTTGTGCCGGATATAGTCTCGATCGGCGTTAACGTAACCGTTGCAGCTTTATTGGACCCGGTGTAGTTATGAACCGTTTGTATTTCGTTAGAGAGAATGGTTGTTGATGGAATCATATAAGACCGGCCTATAACTCCCATTCCTTCGTAGGGGTTTCCGAGCACAGCCGCGGCGCCGCCTGCTCGGGCCACCTCTAGGGTTTCGAAAGTGGCTCCATTCCGGCAGAAGACGGCTTTTCCACTCACGAGATCCGGTGAAAGCGTGCCTTTCATGCATAACCTAGTTTTTAATGTAAAAGTAATGAAATAAAGTGAAAAATGTATAGCCTAAATTTAACTATATTATGCGTGTATATATTGATCGAACCCATTATTTTCACTTGTGGTGGAGCCTGGAATTTCCACATCTGCTGCATAAACGAGAGGATATGTCCCAGCCTCATCAAATGGAGTGAATGATTGGCCCTGTTTTCATTAATGAAATTTTAAAACCCCATCATTAGTTTGTTAGTATTCCAAAAGCACATGCAAAACTTCAATTAGTATTAATTCCTATAAATTTTGTCACATTTTTCTATTTTCGTCCGTCCCACCAAATTTGTCACGTTTCACTTTGTACTATTTTTGGTAGTGGACCACATATTCCACTAACTCATCCTCACTCACATTTTATTGTAAAATTAATAGGAGTATATAAAAATACGACTCACTCTCTACTGACTTTTTTAACTCACTTTCCATTACATTTTTGAAAACTCATGCTCCAATCAAAATGTGACAAAATTTATGAGATAGATGGAGTATAAAATAATTACTAGTACAACTTATAATAACTATACCAAAAGACATTCACACTCTATTATTCATACGCTTCAATTGCATGGAGCATGCCTATAAGGTCACATTTTGCAATTTTGGTGACTTTCACGAAGTAAAGTTTTTATTTTCATTTTAAATAGGAGGGCTCGACACTCTATTAAATCATTTCTCACCTCAATTATGAAACTGACATTTAGAAATTAAATTCACGTTCTACTGACTTATTCTATTAATTTTCCTTTAGATTTTTAAACACTGTGTTAAAATGAGATTTTAAATCATAGGCGGACGAGGGAACACCAAACCTCAATTAAAATTCTCATTTCAAACATTTATGTGCTCGATCATGATTTTGAGATTTAATTAATTCATCTAAATGATTCACCTTAATAAAGGAGCTTAACATGGAATTTCAGCTATTAATCCGAATATATTCGTAAAAAATTGCTAGTATACGAACCTCCAAAGCGACGCCGTTTCCAAGGATGACAGGCGACGAAAATACGCGGTCGATGCTACTCGCACCAACGGTGATGACCCACGGGGCAACGTTCGTCACGGTGGACGGACCCGGGCCGGAGTTCCCGGCGCTGCAAACCACCACAATATTCCGTTTCAAAGCATACAGCGCTCCAATGGCAATCCCATCTCTCTCGTATGGAATGCTGGTACTCCTCCCCATCGAAACGCTGAGCACTTGAACGCCGTCAGCGATGGCGTCATCGAAGGCCGCGATCAAGTCGTCGTCGAAGCACGCATTCGCTTCCGCCATGCTCGCCCCGGGAACCGGCCAGCACACTTTGTAGACGGCCAGGCGCACGAGCGGGGCACCCCCGCTCGCCGTGCCGCTGCCAATGCCGCCGATCGCGGCGGCATTGGGGACCCTCCTGCCGCCAACAATTGATGCAGCGTGGGTCCCGTGGCCGGCCATGTCCCTAGGCGATCTGAAGTCGAATTTCGGGTCGACCGGGCCGTAGGCTGCCTCGTACCCTTTTAGGTAGTAGCGAGCCCCTACTATTTTCCTGGTGTATGTATTACAAAATTCATTATTCAAAATTTGAATGACAAATCATTACTCCTTCGGTCACACAAAGTTTGTCCCAATTTGACTTGGCACGAATTCAAAGAAATTGTTTGACTTTGTATTAAATGGAAGTGCGTAGTGCAATAAGGGTCCCACATTGAGGAGATTGAGGGGTGTATTTAATGTCTATTTTTGATAGAGTTCAAGTGGGTCAAACTTTGTGGAACGAATGAAAATGGTAAAATGGGACAAACTTTGTTGGGCGAAGGTAGTTTTTTTTTTATTTAGTACCTATTGCAGTTGGATGAATTAAATTGGGCACCACTTTGACAAGATCCTTTCCAATATGATGGAATAGGTCCCATATCTGTGTCACTGAAACTCTCTGAATCTGGCCATATTCCTAGAATATTTAGGATTCCAAATTAGGTTAGTGTCATTTTTTATGTACTGTACTAGAAAAAAATAGATGAAAGACACTACAAGTAAGGAGACTATTTTAATCCTTTGCTTTTTTAGATTTTTTTTAAGGCATTCTTCATTTTGGTTGGATGCAACCCAACGAACTTTTCCTTACGTCTTAAAAAAACAAAAGATTAGACAAAGTTTCCAAATGTGTCCACAACACACTTTTTGCTTTGTCCAAAATTTTGATCAATTTTCCAACGCATGCAATTACGTAATTAATTTGATGTCCTTAGAGGATGTTTTTTTTCTTAGAGTACAAATAAAGAAAAAACGAATACCGGTGTCGATTACTCCTACAGTGACATTTTGGCCATATCCCGCTTTCTTCAGCAGCTCCTCTCCGTTAGCCATCGAAGCATCCCAGTTAGCCTCGAGCAAGCTAATGAAATCCCACGATCTGGTCGTGTGAAGCCTCGATGGCTGGCTACGGAACACTGAAATCACTCCATCCATCTCTGCCCAACACATTCAAAATCCAATTCATTCAAATATATACATCGATGCATGAAGCAGCATATAGTCACCTGACAGTGCATCAGCCTGTTGAGAAGTGAGAAAAGCCGAAAAGCCATTAATCGCGTTCTTGTAACTGTAAATAATGGAGGCTGCAGCTTCCTCTCGCGAAGACTTGACAGAATGCAGATACGAATGGTGTATGTTTTCGATTTCTTCAAGTGTCTTAAGCCCACTATGCTCTCCGAGGTACACTACGTATACCTGGTTTTAACATATTACAACATTTAATCAAATAGAAGAAATTACAATATGTGTATGTAAAAGTTGCAAAGAGGTAAAATCAACCTGGTGTTGAGCAGATAAAGCTGAGATTTGGAGGAGAAGAAGAAAAAGGGAAAATAAGAGAGATGTTGGATGGTTATACATTATGCCTGAAATGATGTGTTGCTGTTTCAGTTTGTTTGATCAGCTTATAAAGGTTGGTGGCAACAAATAACCACTCCTTTTGTGTGAGAGTGGTATTTTAGCCTTGTTTTACTGAGTAATCAGTTATTGTAATGCTTTGCAAAAGCTACATGCATAATTTCTTCATAGAGAATCCCTTTCTTGTAGGAGTACGTTTTATTAGTGTTTTTATTAGAGCAACAAACATGACGATGGCTCAAGTTAATACTCCCTCTCTCCACCATTTAAAGAACTATTTTGTCATTTTTTGTTATCCACAATTTACATAACCATTTAATTTATTTCACTTTTAGTATGTGGATTCCACATTCCACCAACTCTTTATGCTCACAATTTAATATAAAACTAATACTTCACCTGGGTCCATTCCACTCACTTTCTCCATTTACTTTCTTTTACAAAATTAAATAATTTCTTAAAATTTGTGTCTAGTCAAAAGAGCTCTTAAAATGGTGGACGGAGAGAGTACAATTATCTGTTATCTGGCATGCTTGTTGGTGATGTAATGTCGAGCTTTGATATTTAGAATCAAACACCCTTTTTTCATTTGTGCTAAATTAATACTCCTAAATAATACTCCCTTCGTCCCAACTTAATTGTCACTCATGGAGTGGGCACGAATTTTAAGAAATGTAAAGAAAAGTTGGTTGAAAAAGTTAGTGGAATATGAGACCCACTTTTTTATATTGTTTTAATAATAAAATGGGAGTGGAGTGATTTAGGCCATCCGCATCCGTGTCTCAATACCGTCTCATCCCTTAACTATTCATGGATACCACTGCACTTTTTACCCCATCTCTTAACTAAGAGACAACACATGTATTCATCCATTTCTTAACCATCTCATCCCTTTACTATTCATTCAATTTCATTTTTTATTTTTATTTCCAACAAATTCAATTAATAAAAACACACTTCATTAAATAATAAAAGAAAATTACAATTTAAAATCCTTAAAAAATATAAAAAAAAACACAATTAAAATCTTTAAAAAAAATTAAAAAAGACATAATTTAAAATACTAGAAATTAAAATTGCACTCTTAAATTATAAAAACTACTCCGCCGGCGAATCATCCCCCGAACGCGGTGGCGGTGCACGCAAACTAGGTGGAGGTGGAATACCAAGTTGATTTGCCAGATACTCAATGCCAGGCCTTTCGAATGGCCGAGGCTACACAACCCCAACGCTACAAGTTTAACTTGGAACAATTTCCTACACATGATTTCTCGATTTATATAGTTTATAGTAAAAATGATCCCTGTTTTCATTTGATACAATTTGTATATTATTTAGGCTAAAGTGGAGAGTAAATAAGATTAATCTGAGTTGGTTACTGCAATCGGACTTCTTACTTGATGAATTCCATCACTCCAAACAAAGGAACCGAAACCATACACATTCTCGAAGGCGCCACCGCCATCTGTAACCGTAATATTGAACCTCTGCTTTTCCCCCACCGCGCTGAATCTCAGCACCGCCGGCGAGATCTCCACCGTATAACCCGGCGGCTCACTGATCGTCACCGTGTACGTCGACCTAGCGGGCCCCACATTCGTGACGACTCTCGCCACCTTCATCCGTCCGTCCTCCAAATCATAGATCGCCAGCGACGGATAGTTGAAATGGCTCGCCGAAGGCACGTCGTAGTCGTCGTCGGGGCAGTCAAAGGACGGGTCGAGCCGATTGCCGCTGCTGGCGCAGAGGAAGAGAAGATAGTCTCTGTAAGAGGCATCGTAGACGAGCCCCGGATCGGCGGCCAGGGAAGGCTGGATGTGTCCGGCTCCCGATTCGAAGGGGTTCGAAGGATTCCCTTGCTCATTTGTTATGCTTTCGCCTTGGTTGTTGGTCAGCTTCGCTGTAACAAATCGGACTAGTAAGTGAACCGTTGAAGCTATTGATTATAGTCTCTAATTGGTTGGACTAGTCTAACCAATATTCATGCTTGAATTCAATTGAGCTCATTAGTGATCTATACGATCTGATTTTTAAAACACTAGTTTAACTAAAAAAATACTGTCACAGTTAAAGATTAAAATTTAGTTTGGCACGAATTTTAAGAAATTGTTGGAGTGTGTAATAATTGAAGTAAGATAGTGGTTGTTGGAATGAGTAATAATTGATGTGAGGTAATGGAAAGTGAGACCCTTTTGATTTTTTGTATATTTAGGATTTTATTTTGTTTTATTTTTATAAAAGTAATGGCATTTGAGTGTAAATTTGATAAATAATGAGGTTAAATTTTATGTCCAAATATGATAGATTCTAAATGTGATTCTTAAACTGGGACGGACTTAAATGACAAAATGTGACTCTTAAACTAGGACGGTAAGAGTATTTAAGATTGCTGAGAAATTAATTTAGATACACACATACCAGTTGTGATGAGGGCGGATCTTATGGCGGCGCTACTCCAATTAGGGTGCACCGCCCTAAGAAGTGCGGCGGCAGCAGAAACATGGGGACACGATGTGGATGTCCCAGAAAGGAATTGGTATTTAACGACTCTTTTGTCAGCCGGGACGTTCAACGGAGATGCTGCCTCGCTCCATGCTGCCAGTATGTTGAGTCCCGGAGCAGTAACATCCGGCTGCAGAATTAAATTTTAACTGACCCATCAATATAGCTGAACTAAAACAGAAAAATGACTGACCTTAAGAATATTAGGCTCGACGTGATTGGGGCCTCTAGAGGTGAAGGGAGCCATGAATGGAGTTGGCTTTGTGTCGGATATAGTCTCGATCGGCGTTAACGTGACCGTTGCAGCTTTATCGGACCCGGTGTAGTTATAAACCGTTTGTATTTCGTTAGAGAGAATAGTTGTTGACGGAATCATATAAGACCGGCCTATAACTCCCATTCCTTCGTAGGGGTTTCCGAGCACAGCCGCGGCGCCGCCTGCTTGGGCCACCGCTAGGGTTTCGAAAGTGGCTCCATTCCGGCAGAAGACAGCTTTTCCACTCACGAGATCTGGTGAAAGCGTGCCGCTTATACATAACCTAGTTTTAATGTAAAAGTAACGAAATAAAGTGAAAAATGTATAACTGAAATTTAACAATATTATGCGTGTATATATATTGATCGAACCCATTATTTTCACTTGTTGTGGAGCCTGGAATTTCCACATCTGCTGCATAAACGAGAGGATATGTCCCAGCCACGTCAAATGGAGTGATTGATTGGCCCTGCTTTCATTATTGAAATTTTAACCCCATCATTAGTTTCTGAGTATTCCAAAAGCACATGCAAAACTTCAATTAGTATTAATTCCTATTTAAGAGCACCTCCATCAGCGTGCTTAGGGGTGAGGTTAAGCACGAGCATACGTACATGCTTGACAAGCCGTGCAACTAAATTACTACAAAATGATTACTACTAATAATTTCAATTGCAAAATGCGATCATAGTCATATAAGGTCAAATTTTGCAATTTTGGGACTTTCACGAAGTAAATTTTTATTTTATTTTATTTTATTTTTTAAAAAAACAATTTTTAAATAAGTGGGCTTGACACACTCTTGAATCATTGCTCACATACAATTATGAAAGTGATATTTAGAAATTAAATTCACATTTTAGCTAACTTCAATTAAAATTCCCATTTCAAACATTTATGTGCTCGATCATGATTTTGAGATTTAACTAATTCATCTAAACGATTCACCTTAATAATGGAACTTAACAAGGAATTTCAGCTATTAATCTGAATATATTCGTAATAATTGCTAATATACGAACCTCCAATGCGACGCCGTTTCCAAGCACGACCGGAGACGAAAACACGCGGTCGATGCTACTCGCGCCAACGGTGATGACCCACGGGGCAACATTCGTCACGGTGGACAGACCCGGGCCGTAGTTCCCGGCGCTGCAAACCACCACAATATTCCGTTTTAAAGCATACAGCGCTCCAATGGCAATCCCATCCATCTCGTATGGAAGGCTAATACTCCTCCCCATCGAAACGCTGAGCACTTGAACGCCGTCGGCGATGGCGTCATCAAAGGCGGCCAACAAGTCGTCGTCGAAACATCCATTCGCTTCCTCCATGCTTCCCCCGGGAATCGCCCAGCACACTTTGTAGACGGCCAGGCGCACGAGCGGGGCGCCCCCGCTTGCCGTGCCGCTGCCAATGCCCCCAATCGCGGCCGCGTCGGGGACCCTCCTGCCGCCAACAATTGAGGCAGCGTGGGTCCCGTGGCCGGCCACGTCCCTAGGCGATCTGAAGTCGAATTTCGGGTCAACCGGGCCGTAGTTTGCCTCGTACCCTTTTAGGTAGTAGCGGGCCCCTACTATTTTCCTAGTGTAAATGTATATATTACTAAATTAAAACTTCGAAATTTGAATGATAAATCATTATATATTTTTTTTGGTTTATTACCTATTGCAATTAGATGAATTAAATTGGTCACCACTTTGACAAGATCCTTTCCAATATGATGGAATGGGTCCCATATCTGTGTCACTGAAACTCTCTGACTCTGGCCATATTCCTAGAAAATTTTGGTTTCCAAATTATGTTAGTATTATTTTTCACTAAAAGAAGCTAAGGACATTTTGTTATTTAATGGATGACACTAACGTATCTTAATCTTCTGCTTTTTTAAGACTTTTTTTAGGCATCTTTAATTTTGGTTGGATGC
Organism: Salvia hispanica; assembly: GCF_023119035.1. Taxonomy (NCBI): domain Eukaryota; kingdom Viridiplantae; phylum Streptophyta; class Magnoliopsida; order Lamiales; family Lamiaceae; genus Salvia; species Salvia hispanica. The sequence continues at coordinate 43,312,665 of NC_062970.1, read as the reverse complement.
AAACCAATAAACTTTTTTTTACGTCTTAAAAAAATAGAAGATTAGACAAAGTTTCCAATTGTGTCCTCAACACACTTTTCTCTGTGTCCAAAATTTTGATCAATTTTCCTAACTGCGTAATCAATTCGATGTCCTTGGAAGATGTGATTTTTTGTAGAGTACAAATCAAGAAAAAACGAATACCGGTGTCGATTACGCCTACAGTGACATTCTGGCCATATCCTGCTTTCTTCAGCAGCTCCTCTCCCTTAGCCATCGAAGCATCCCAGTTAGCCTCGAGCAAGCTAATGAAATCCCACGATCTGGTCGTGTGAAGCCTCGATGGCTGGCTACGGAACACTGAAATCACTCCATCCATCGCTGCCCAGCACAATCAAAATCCAATTCATTCAAATATATACATCGATGCATGAAGCAACATATAGTCACCTGACAAAACATCAGCCTGTTGAGAAGTGAGAAAAGCCGAAAAGCCATTAATCGCGTTCTTATAGCTATAAATAATGGAGGCTGCAGCTTCCTCTCGCGAAGACTTGACAGAGTGCAGATATGAACGGTGTACGTTTTCGATTTCTTCAGGTGTCTTAAGCCCACTATGCTCTCCGAGGTACACTACGTATACCTGGTTTTAACATATTACAACATTTAATCAAATGGAAGAAATCAACAATATGTGTGTGTAAAAGTTGCAAAGAGGTAAAAAAATCAACCTGATGTTGAGCAAACAAAGCCGAGATTCGGAGAAGAAGAAGAAGGGAAAATAAGAACAATGTTGGTTGGTTATGCATTATGCCTGAAATTCTTTGTTTCTGTTACAGTTTGTTTGCTCTGCTTATATAGATTGGTGGCAAAGAATAACCACTCCTTTTGTGTGAGAGTGGCAATTTAGCCTTGTTTTTACTGAGTAATCAGTTATTGAATTGCAGTGCAAAAGCTGCATGCATAATTTCTTCTCAAAGAGAATCCCTTTCTTGTACGTTTAATTAGTTTTTTTGGTAGAGCAACAAACGTGACGATGGCTCAAGGAATTAGCCATTCATAATCACTGTACTTATTATTTTTCTTATTTTAGGTAGATTGCTTATACTATAATTATTGAAGTATTCGCTTCGTCGAAATTTTTATACGAGCACATAAAGTGCTCGGACATCCGAGCACCCGATTGTGCTCGAAAACTGCCGAGCACATAACCAAGTGCTCGTAATATTCCGAGCACTTGTATGAATTTCAGATTTTGGAACATGGCGAGCACACACTCAGGTGCTCGGACATTCGAGCACCCGATTGTGCTCGAAAAATGCCGAGCACATACCCAGGTGCTCGTAATATTCCGAGCAGAATTTCAGATTTTGGAACATGGCGAGCACATACTCAGGTGCTCGAAAAAAGCCAAGCACATACCTAGGTGCTCGGAATTCTGGTTTCTAGAAATATTATTATTTTTCTATATTTTTATTTGATGAATAGTTAATAAATTATTTTAGTTTATTATATTTTTTAAATTAATATTAATTAAATCAATAAAGTAAACAAAACTGAAATTGCATTATATTAAATTGAATTCAATTGTTTTACAGTGAATTGAATTGAAATGCTAAAAATTTAAGAATTTGAATACAAAGGATGTGGACAAGTACTAAGCTTGGGTCAAGAACTAGAATCCAAGCCAGCAGAACCTTGCTATGCATCTTCAATCCGTATCGCTTCAATGTCTCGTAATGCCAGCCAGACGTACACGATGAGGAGGAAGGCATCAGCTACCACGTAATCACCTATGACAAAGAAGCCAACGATGGTGGATTAAGCGCCTATGATAACAAACTATAAGTAGGACATGTAAAAGAGAGACTTTCTCTACACATCTATAGCTCCTAAGCTATATCAGATTCTCTTACAATGATACTTATGGCTAACACTTTTCAGAAAATTAAGTATCTATGCATCAAGATACTTATGGCTAACACTGACATTAAGTATCTATGCATCAAGATACTTAAGGCTAACACTTTTCAGAAAATTAACTGCTCACCTTGGACACCAAGGCTCCAACTTTGTGATATCAAATTTGTACTCCGAGAAAAATCTAATCAAAACTAGAGAGAGAGAGCTCTGTTAGCGCACATGTATCTCAAATCAAGTCCCATGATGAGGAGCTTTCACACAAAACAAACTCAAACAAAAGCAGGTAAAAAGAAATAGTTATGGCAAACTTGCATGGAATGTGATCAAGTGCTACCTTGCTTGTCCATCACTATAAACTGGTTCATAAGGAACCGATGTCTTGTCCTAAGAAGAAACCGGAAAATATTAGGCCCCGTGGTCATGACTGAGAAAAATGCAGTTGAGATTACTGGGTATGACAAAGTCATGCCACACTACCTGGAGATACTTGAAGGTTGTTGCATCAGCAGGGACAATGCCGTTCTTTCCCCAGCTTCAATAACCATGTTGCACAATGTTATGCTGTAATCTATCTTCCATCATTGGAGAAAGACAGTCAGTCAAAGACACATTTAGTGACTTATAAGACAAATTCACCAATTCTGAGTGGTAAACTTACAGTCAAGCTTATAACAGTAGAGCCAACAAATTTAATGGATTTGTATCTTGCACCAGCCACAGATATTTCACCAATAATCTACCCATCCAGTAACGAAGTCATCAAACTCAAGGCGTTGTAACTTGTAACTCTGCATGATGATAATGAATACTATTACTTACTTCTAGACAGAAACACAATATAACCAGCAAAATTTAGAAATAAATTCATCATTCTGAAATATCTAAAACCACACAAATCAACTTAGGGAACAAATGCAATCATCAATTAATTCATCTTCGGTATTGCAATCATCATTTCCAGCATAAGCCCTAAGCAATTTATTAGTATGTTAGAGTAAGCAATACTAAAGATTCAGCAATTTTTACTAATGAGAAGGCAGCTGACAGCAGATTTAGAAAAAAAGAAGAAAATGATAAGCCATAGAACTGGTTCCACATTCCATAAAAGAGTATCTATAATCACAAAACTAGCTCAAATTCATACATTGGATAACAAGACACATTTCACTTACATATGCAGTGAAAATCTTGGGTGATGCTCACTTCAAATGTTGCTCAGATACATAAAAACCCTCACTCTGGCTCCCTGGTCACAATTAAAACAATTCAAAGAAAATAACAAGAGAGTCGTTGCTTATATATTGAGAATGCAGTATAATAGACTTGCTCAGAATAGGAGTTGAGCAAGAAAGAAATTGTGTCTCAGCAAGCAAGAAACATGCATTCAATTTACCATAAGAATAGGAGCTCAAACTTCAAATCAGTACTGGCTATGAATTAAGCTCAAACTTCAAATCTGTTTCCAAAACAATGCTGATCGAATGAATTTACACATGATCCTTAAAGATATTTACACCACAATCTCAAAACTCACTGCTAAAACAAGATAAAAACCTGACAATTGCAATATAACTTCACATCATTCAAAATAGACACACAATCAAGCAGTACTGACTATGAATTAAGCTCAAACTACAAAATCAGGATTGAGCACTTACTGAGATAGTCTCCGAAATTGAATCTGGTATTAGCAGCCCAAGCAGCTTAGTCACAGGAAGTTTTATTGGTGGTGGAGTCAAAGAACCAACCGGTGGTGGAGGTTTTTCTGATCAGGAAAAAACAAGCAAATTAAAACGAATTGAATCCCTAATCTCAGTCTAACCAAATCAATTTTACCGAAAAACTTGGTGTTCGATTGTGTGCGGAGAGCGGCGGCGGCGGAGAAAACTGGAGCGACGGCGGAGCAATGAGAGGGAGCTTGTGGCGGAGTAATTTTTACGCAGTAAGGAGAGAGGCGGTAGAAATTTTGGGATTGCTAACAGAGTGAGAGAGAAGACGGAGAGGGAGAAGTAATTTTGTTAAAAAAAAAAAGGCGGTGAGGTTTTGGAGCCCGCGGTTTTCTTATAATATTGTAATTATACAAATATCTTTTCATATTTTGCCAACCACATACAAGGTGCTAGCAATATTCCAAGCACATGCTCGGGTGCTCGGGTGCTCGGTTGCTCGCTATAAAATTGTTTGTTGACGTTTTCCATACCGAGCACTATATATGTGCTCGGGATACAAAAAAATAGTTAAATAAATTAATTTCTAATAATTTACCATGCATAGAGCTAGCTAGCAAATTAGCACATATAAATATTTTTAAGCAATATCTTGGAAAATTTGCATACATAAATTTATGGATCATTCATCACAAATATTAAAATTTATTTTGAACATGAAATATTAATATTTTACATAATTGTTCCGAGCACTACATATGTGCTTGGAAAACGCCGACCACTATACAAGTGCTCGGAAATCATAAAAAAAATATAATTAATACAAATTATTTATCAAAAAAAATAATATAAAACATGTCAATATTTTTTATTAGTGCATAGAAATATCTCGGAAAATTTATATATAAAAATTTATGGATCATTCACCACACATATTAAAATTTATTTTGAACATGAAATATCAATATTTTTATACAATTGTTCCGAGCACTATATATGTGCTTGGAAAGTCCCGACCACTATATATGTCCTTGGAAAGTGCCGACCACTATATATGTGCTTGGAAAGTGCCGACCACTATATAAGTGCTCGGAAATCATAAAAAAATATAATTAATAATTATTTAAAACATGTCAATATTTTTTATTAGTGCATAAAAATATCTCGGTAAATGTGTATATATAAAAATTTGTGGATCTTTCAAGTCTTTTTTTTTACATACATTGAATAATTATGCAAGTATTTTTTTATACATATATTGAATAATTATACAAGTCTATTTTTGACAAACATTGAACAATTATAAAAAAAATTTGTTTGGTGAGCACATTTATGATGGTAGGTATTTTCCGAGCACTTTACATGTGCTCGCTATATTTAAATAATAAATTAATACTAACCTTTTATATTTGTTTTTTCCGAGCAAGTACATGGTATTCGGCATTTCCCGAGCACAATTATATGGTGCTCGGTATTTCTTAAAAATGTTGGTATTTTCTGTTTAAAATAAATTTTTATTTTTTCATGCACATTTATGGTGAGGGATCCATATGAAAATTTTACAAGGTATTGTATTGCTTTTTAATTTTGATATGTAATAGTATTTATTATGTTTTAAATCCTTGTTGTTGAATAATTAATAATGATTATTTATTATTTGTTTCCGAGCAAGTACATGGTACTCGGTATTTCCCGAGCACGTATATGGTACTCGGCATTTCCCGAGCATAATTATATGGTGCTCGGTATTTCTTAAAAATATTGGTATTTTCTGTTTAAAATAAATTTTTATTTTTTCATGCACATTTATGGTGAGGGATCCATATGAAAATTTTACAAGGTATTGTATTGCTTTTTAATTTTGATATGTAATAGTATTTATTATGTTTTAAATCCTTGTTGTTGAATAATTAATAATGATTATTTATTTATTTGTTTCCGAGCAAGTATATGGTACTCGGTATTTCCCGAGCACTTATATGGTACTCGGCATTTCCCGAGCACAATTATATGGTGCTCGGTATTTCTTAAAAATATTGGTATTTTATGTTTAAAATAAATTTTTATTTTTTCATGCACATTTATGGTGAGGGATCCATATGAAAATTTTACAAGGTATTGTATTGCTTCTTAATTTTGATATGTAATAGTATTTATTATGTTTTAAATCCTTGTTGTTGAATAATTAATAATGATTTTTTATTTATTTTATCCCGAGCAAATACATGGTACTCGGTACTTCCCGAGCACTTATATGGTGCTCGGTATTCCTTAAACATATTGATGTCTTTATTTTAATATATTCCGAGCACATTAACACTCCCGTTTCTGAGATTGCCGAGCACCTTCAATTGTACTCGGTATGTTGCCGAGCAAAGTGGAAGATGCTCGCTAATTTCCGAGCAAAGTTGATGGTGCTCGCTATTTTCCGAGCACATTTATCCGTGCTTGGGAACGGTGCTCGGTAAATAGCCTTTTTTTTGTAGTGGGAGGGAGTACTTATCTTATACTACTCCCTTTGTCCACCAAAAAAATAGACCACATTTGCCATTTTTTGTTGTCCACGAAAAATAGATTAAGTTTAAAAAATGATCCCACATTTGCTACCTAACACAATCAAACACTACTAATAATATGGATCCTACATTCCACTAACACTATTATTTCTCTCTTATTTTTTTTTCTCTCTTACTTTACCAATTCCACGTTAAAATTCTGTACTATTGACAATGTGATCTACTTTTAGTGGACTTATTAAATAATACTTCAATTACTAACTATTAAAAATTAAAATAAGTAAAAGTATTATAGGCAGGTTTCAAATATTTAATTAGTAGTAGTAATAGATAAACAAATATTTCCAAATTTTGTAATACAAGGCCTTTTAGTACTGTTATAGAGTAATGGAGTATGTATATAAATAAAAAAATTAAACCGGCCTACAATGTGAAAAAATAGGCCCAATAGCGCAATCCGCCCAAACCTCTCTCTCACAGCCACATCCACAGCTTTTCATTCAAGCTCAAGCACGCTCAATCTCAGGCATATACCACAACGCAAGCATGAAGCCATGAATTATTCGCAATTATCAATTCGGCAGGTAATTCCTCAATCTCTTCCCCTTTTGCTTCAATTATCGTCTTCACTTATTTGGAACTTTCGTCGAACACCTTCAGGTTGTATGTGCTAAAGTAGATTTTCCAGTACTCAATTTTTCCGTTCGACTATTCAAGGCATCTGCTTACAGTGTTCCTACTCATAAGGTAAGCGAAAGCTAAAACATCATCAAATTAGTAATTTTTTCTGCTGTTTCATGCTTGAATTTCACATTCAAACTGCAAATTTTCACTGTTTAGTCAAAAGCAATAGCTTCTCAGCAACGCTTACGTGGAGACCGAAATGACCAATCTTTGGTTCAATCAAATCCTTCTGAGAAGTGCGTGGTTTCGTTTTTGCTTATTGTTATCTAATTGAGTTAGTTTCTTTCGTATGTTGATGACAAGCATTTATTTAAGCAGCAAATGTTTTGTGTATTGACAACAGGAAGCTTGTTCGGAAGCCGGGAAAAAAGGAGCACCACTTATGGCAAAGGAGAGACCAAACTGGTTCAGGACAAAAAGCAATGAATCTTATTCAAACTGTATGTTAGATTTGCCTCTGAGTTTAAGTTCTTCCCAGATTTTGTTATGATGTGAAATGTTGTAGTGCAATTTTTTTGAATACTCAACATCTAAATGAATCTGTGTGATTTTGATAGATTTATGGACTTCCAAATGAGAAAGAGGCTGTTTATAGCGCCCTTGACGAGTGGATAGCATGGGAGACTGAATTTCCATTAATTGCTGCGGCAAAGGCTATGGTGATCTTAAGGAAGAGGAGTCAGTGGAAAAGAATTATTCAGGTATGATGTTTATGATGACGCATTTAAAAGGATATCCGGTGGTATACTGTTAAAGGACCACCAATGCTTTTTCATAGTTATTTATACTGAATTGTATGTGTTGTAGCGGATTGTGTTAACTATGCTGTTAGGAAGTCAGTTAATGGACATTCTGGAGATGCTTATTCGTCTTATGTGTTTGAAAATGATTCCCTCGGACTACATATTTGGATATGCTAATCACTTATGAAAAGTAGGTTTCAACTCATTTATTTTAAGTCAAGCAGGTGGCCAAGTGGATGTTGAGTAAAGGTCAAGGTGCAACAATGGCGACCTATGACCACCTCCTACTGGCATTTGACATGGATCGAAGGCCAGACGAAGCAAAAACGTTATGGAACATGATTTTACATGCCCACAATCGTTCTATTTCCAAAAGGCTATTTTCCAGGATGATATCCTTATACGACCATCATAATATGCCAAACGATGTTATACAGGTGATTGTTCCTGATTTTCAACCCGTTATAATTATGAGCAAGATTTAGGTTCCTCTTGCTCTTTATGATGATTAATGCTTTTTCCATGGTCAATCTTGTGCTGAGTCTCTTTTCTGGTTATGAAACATCAGGTATTTGCTGACATGGAGGAGTTGGAAGTGAAACCTGATGAGGATACTGTTAGAAGAATTGCACGGGCCTTTGAGGTGTTAGGTCAAGAGGATAATCATAAACAGTTCTTGATGAAATACCAAAGAAAATGGAAATACATTCACTTCAAGGGTGAAAGAGTTCGGGTAAGAACTTGATTCATAGGATGATTCAAATTGGCAAAGCATGGACTCATGGTGTAAAAAGTGGATATGATTTTGAAGGTAAATGTATTGTACGAACATATTTAGATTCTTCATATACTATGTATACTTAGATAGTGTTCTGTTTTTTTGTTGAAATCCCATCAAATATCATGAATTTACTTGTGGCTGGTACATAGCATGAATTCCTTTCCCCCTTATTGTTGATTGCTAATTCTTGCAACAAAGAGGAAACACTGTTTGACTCAAACAATTCTGGGAAGAGTAATAATGTTTCTTCATATTCCTATGTTAAAAGCATTCATGCTCGATACCACACTAGCATAACTTAGAAGGAACTAGGCTACTGAAACGGCCATGGGGCTCCGAACATCGTGGATTCCATCAGACCACATGTACCATCCAAATCCGTATGGTTTCTCCCCTTTGCCTGTAATGCTACCATCTGCTACTTTTACTGTAATGGTGAAATTCCTTTTCTCCCCAACACTATTGAAGTGTAGTATGGGAGGCCATATTTTTACCAAGATCCCAAGTGGAGGTTTCATGCTCACAAAATATACACTCTTGCTGCCTCCCACATTTGTCACTGTTCTTACCAAAGTAACACTGTCACGCAGCCTGGGTATTGCCAGGGTCGGGTAATTTAGGTTTAACGGACCCATTGAATGTTGCGGGCATATGAAGGTATAATCAATCTTAACTCCGATGCTGCATAGGTAGAGGAGATAGTCTGTATAGGAGGCATCATAAACAAGTCCGGGATCTGCTGCTTTTGCTGGTCTGAAATGGCCGCCACCATACTGGAAAGGGTCCGCTGGATTACCGGATGCATCCGTGATCATGCTACCTTGATTGTTTTTCTGCCCGGCTGAAAAATATATTGGTTTCATTGAGAATAAAATAACTATGTGGTGGAGATGGATAAAATTGATGAAGCTCTTACGCACCAGAGGTTATCAGAGCAGATCTTATGGCAGCACTGCTCCAACGGGGGTGCATCGCCTTGAGGAGAGCAGCCGCCCCACCTATATGCGGGCAGGACATGGAAGTTCCCGAGAGAATGTTGTACTTCACCACGCGTTTGTCTGCTTCCAGTTTTGTCGGAGAAGATGCTTCACTCCACGCTGCTAGTATGTTGAGCCCTGGAGCTGTGATGTCTGGCTGTTGAGCAAAATACGTTGTAGAATCATCGGTAGATCAAGTAAAAGATGCTGTAGAATGATGCAGTAAAGGATCCGAAATTACCTTGAGGATCTCGGGCGAAATATCACTAGGGCCTCTGCTGGAGAAAGCAGCCATGAAAGGTGCTGGTTTGATGTCTAAAACAGTCGTGCCCGGTACGATGTAGGCTGTCGGGGCTTTGGAAGAATGGATGTAGTCCATAATCTTGAGACTGTTTTGGTAGTTGACAGCAGTGGCAGGAAGAATATGAGCATCAGCTGCTAATTCATCTCCATTTGCTAAACTGTTTCCTAAAATGAAGCCAATGCCTCCAGCTCTCTTCACCTCCATGCCTTTACCCACTCTTGTCCCATTCCCTCTCAAACACAGTACTATCTTACCCTTTGCCTTCTTGGAAGAGAGGGAACCAGGTAAGCATTGTCTGGAAATTTGAATGGTCTTTAATTTTTGTATGTTATAATCATTAAAACCTTGTTGAAATAGAAAGAAAGAGATGTATAGTTAGTTACCCGGATAGGTTCTTGGGCACGTCCGGGTTGGCTACTTGACCCGCGTAAACTAACGGGTATAGCTTCTTTTGCAACTTATGTGGAGTCACTGTTTGGCCCTTCAGAAAAAAAAATCTTCAGCAAAAGAATTTAATTGTTTAAATAAATGAGTTCGTTTGTGTGGATAAAAATACCATAAAATTTGAAATAATGATTATATAAAGAATTATTGAAATGATTGTCTGATCTAGAACTTGGTATGGCCTCTAATCTTACTCTAATCCAATTACTCAAAACATTGTTAGAATCTAAGGATAAAGTCATAAAGTTATAATTATAATCGCATGTGGGGTCCAGAGTAATAGAAATAGCCAAACTAGAAATAATTTTAGTTGCTACTCGTGCTTTGATTGGTTTGGTATATGAGTGAAAATGCATTCTGAATTTTGGTGGGGTTAAGTTAAACTGTAGAAAAATAGAAGTTCACAAGATTGAATTGGTGATGCTAAAAGCCAAATTTAATTAATACATGCCAGATTAATTTCTTGTTTGATCGAAACAGACGACATTGGAAATTATCGAAACAACAAATTACGACAACTAAGTGCAATAATAGGGCATGCATGTAAGACCACTACAATTCTGCAGAGCCAACTGATTCTTTTATCTATCTTTTTCCTTTTCTTAGATACTTTTTCTTCTTTTTTCTCCTTTTGTTTCTAGGGGGAAAAGTTATTCTTTTGATCTTTGCATAATCGAAATTCGAATAGAAGATGAGAAAAGATTGTTGCTCACTTGTTACAGTTAGATGAGTTGAATTCGTCGCCGGTTTGGCAAATTCCTTTCCACGAGTTAGGTATCGGACCCATCCCTTCATCGTTGAAGCTCTCTGACTCCGGCCATACACCTGATCGACGTGTGACATGCAATCAACACAAACAAGTAATTCGCTAATAAAATTTAGGAAAAATTGCCAAAACAACCATAAAGTTCAGTCAAATTCTGACTTTGAAAATAAGCCGGGAAAAAATTCGATCATCAATATTGTCTATGTTTTTTTAACCAAACAATATTGTTTTCTCTATGAATAGCCGACATCGGTCAACTCATCGGAGACGTTGACATCGCACATGATTTTCCGATTGACATATCAGATACAATTTCAACAAAAAAAAAAATCCGTCATGGGATCATTGCGAACACAACTTCATGGTTATTTCCGGTTGATTTAAAAAGTTGTGGGACGAATCCAAATTTGACCATACTTAGATTAGTTGTTCCGACAATTTGCGCTAAAATCCACATGCAACATGACAAATTAGGAATCTACAAATTTATAATTGAGAAAATTTACCATTATCCAACAAGCCAACAATAACATCTTTTCCATAGCTGGATTTTAGCCATATATCTTCCTTATTCATATTTTCTGAACTCTTCATTGCCTCTTCCACACCTGCAAATTCCCACGACCTCGTCGTATGGATTTCGTATTTTCGTGGATGGCTTCGAAGCACCGACACCACTTCCTCCATCTCTGTCCAATTCAAACCAACATATTGGTTATACTATTACACACACATGCACACACAGAGAGAGTGAGAGATTCTCACTAGATAATTTGGAAGCTTCGAGAGGAGAGAGAAGCGCGGCGAAGCCATTGATGGTGTGCTTGTAACTGTAAATGAGAGAAGATTTTGCAGCTTCCTCAGTTTCCTTGACAGAGAGTAGATATGAATGGTGGTTTTCTTCGATTTGTTGGAGGGTTTTTGCTCCACTGTGCTCACCAAAGTAAACTATATATACCTGTAAATATTTAATCACACATTACAGTTGAATTAATTTGAAAATGTAGTTATAAAAATTAGAGAAGTGATGAACCTGTTTCTCAGTGGTGGAAACCAGAAGAGGAAGAAGAAGGAGAAGGAGAAAAAGTGAGGAATGAAAATTCATCATGTTTAAAGTTGGAAGGCTTGAATATAGAACTGATACAAAGAATATATATATAGGGATGAATGGAATCTATTAGTATATTTTTTTTTGTAAGAAACTTAATAATTGAATAAGACTGTTAAAGTTCAATCAAGCTACTATTTACAATTTTAGATATTTTGACATGATAGTGATATGTTTGTATGCAGGGATGGAGTGGGTCAGTCAATAATTTTGAAAATTTTCAAAAGTATTTTGGTAATAAACCCATTCCTCCTCTCCTTTTTTTGCTATTACTAACATTTTGGTAAGTTCAAGTTAAATTTTGAGGATTGGATTGTCTTCACTTTTTGTGCATAGACAGAACATCCACCAACTGAGATTTATGTCCATCAAAATATGGCAAGTGATCAAGATTAAAAGAAGGGGACCACCAATAAAAGTTTCATATTCGAAAGGTGTGCATATTGGATATTCTTTCTATTGGCATTTTGGATAAAAATATGATGGATTTTGGCCTATCGGACATTGTTTTTAGAGGCTGAAAAAAATAATTTACTATTTTTTTGGAGTTACTTTTAGGTTTTGTTTTATTTTCTTTGAGTGCCTAGGATTTCCTGACCCTATAAACGGCTTCATTGTTTTGAAGTCAGATTTTGATTGATGAGAATATTTTAATTCGGTGATGGCGGTTTTGGAGATTGAGGATCTGAAGAGAGACACTATGACAATGATTTACAGTGGATATCGGAGAAGGAAAGGAGGCGACTCAACTGGTGGAGCAAGAAAAGGGTAGAGTTTTCCCCCATAAGGAAATTATTTACCACTTCGATCCTGTGCTCACACTTTCCCACGGATATTTTAATAAATATTTCATTCGTCCACGATTTAAAATTTCTCACTTTGACTTGGTGAAATTTAAAATATACTATTTGATAAAAATATTAACGCAAAATTTAATCTGACTTTTATAATAGAACGTGAATATAGCGATTTATTGGAGTATATTTGGTTCACTAGGCTAAAATAGAAGAAAAAAAACAGATTAAACTCTAAATGGTAGACGTTACCAAATGACAAAATATGATATTGCTTCATAGAGATAGAATATTAGATAAGTGGAAAAAAAGGGGTTACAATAAATTGATATAACAACATGATGAATAGAAGTCGGAGAGATTATACATGCACATAACAATTAGTTCAAACAATAGTCCATACCTTAACAAGTTAAATACAGCTATAAAACAAAAATAAATATTACTAATATATAGAATATGTAAGTTAATTAATAAAAATGTACTGTGATTTCTCCGGAACTTTCCTTAATACAAACACACAGCTGCCTTAATACAACCATCTTGAAACTTGCCTTAGTTACATGAACTCATTCCAAATCTATAAACTCAATTATATTTATTTTAACTTGTTTCTTACAAAAAATTTAAAATTTCCAAACTACTACTTTGTAGTGAAAATTTGGTAGTTTGGGAGATTTATGCAATTTTGATCGTGAACCTCCAATTTTGTAGTATTCAACAATTTGTAGGAGTGTGGAAGAATCAAAAGCATAAAAACAACACAATTGAATTGAGAATTAATCTACTATCAACGTAAAATGTCACGGTACATGAAAAAGCCCTAATTTTGGAGATGAATGTATTCACATAATTAGGCTCCTAAAATGTGATAGTAATTCTGGTAATCAACTAAAGAAGCCAATTGAGCTTGTTCATCATCACAAAAGGTATCCGTTTCGATCACAAAGTCATGATCTGCTGCGATGAGGTGTTGAAGTGACAATGGTGGGGCTGCATCCATCACAAACTTATCTGGCTCTTCATGAATTGACAATGGAAGGCCACAATTGTTGGGATTTTGTTCAACCTTTTGCTCCAAGGAGTTGAGCAATTGCTCCAATTGGTGGAGTTGCAGACGATCATCGTTGCCGTAAGGCAATCTCCTCTTCACTGCCGGAGAGGGGGCCGCGCGGTTGATGAGAGCCTCGACGGAGGGATGGCCGAACGAGTAGAGTTTGCCGGCAGGAGATTTCACCAGAATAGCGATCTCGACGCCGCACAAGACGGAGAGCTCGGTGGCTTTGCGGAATAGGCCGCCGCGGCGCTTGGAAAAGGCAACTTGAAGACTGCTTTTCTTCTCGATTTTTTTGATTGCAATCTTCCTTTTACCCAGAGTTTTTTTCTGAGGATTTTCCATCGCGATGAAGAATAGAAATTAGAAAGTAAGATGTGTGAATTGTGTTGCGTAAACAAATAACAATTCAATATTTATAGCCGTTTGCTGTAATTAATGAAACTATCCTTCTTACTCTCTTACTTTCCTTCTTTGCGATTACCAAACCGGAATACCTTGCCATACTGAAATAACTAAACTAGATTAAACTATTAATTAGTTAGTTCTCCAAGCTTAATTAACTACTAATATACACTATACAGTAGTTAGTGATCTTTGATCTTCTTATTTGTTTCCTTTTTGCGATCTGAAGTTCTATTAATGTAGCAACTAGCAAGCCGAACCCTTATATTCATGCAAAATGTAAAAATTAGTAAATTAAATTAAATTTAAACTACACCCAAAATGTAAATATAAGTACATCTTGTTGGCAATTGAAACTAATACTACTATCCCACATCAGTGTACAAAGAGAACTGAAATCAATATATAAGTCTCATGGGCCCTCCTCCTATCACCAATTGATTTTAGGATGAAACCCATGAATTTCTATCACATTTAAATAAGGATATTGATACCTACAATCACAAACTTTGATTGCAATGTTATACTATTAAATAGTATAAATTTGGATGTTCTTATATTGTACTATAAACTTAGGGCTTGTAGTGAATTTCTTGCGATTTGAAATTCTGAGGAACTTTTGTAGAAAATATTAAACTGAAGTAATGCCGGAACAACTTACACCTTTTAAAATCATTGACGTTTGCATATATGAACCTATTTGTCCATCTACATACTCCGGTATGACATTTCAAATTCAATTTAGAAGAAAATCCAATTCTTAAAATTTGCTACAAAACTTAAGTTTATAATATTTGCAACCAAGGTTTAAGTTTATAAGAATACCAAATTTAATAGAATGTTTGTGATTTTAAGGACCATTATCCAATCTAAATAATAGTATGTGTCGGAGCTAGAGTATGTCGCAATTCTAGTTCAAAAAAAGAATTGGTACCGTAGTTTAAATTTAAAAATGTCGGTGCAAAGTGCAAATTATCTGAATTTGGTGAAAAATAAGCAAATCCAAAATTGTAACCTGAATTGGACGAACGAATGAGGAAAAGAAGTTTCTTTTGATAAATGCCATATAGTTAAATTGTAAATTTGATAAGGTAAGAATTTTTTTTTAAAATTTCAAGTGATATTGTTAGATATATATATTTTTCAATTCTGTTGCTATGCAAATCGGAATGATGGCAATGACTTTTCCGGCCTAATCGAAATTGAGGTTGATGTATATGTCATGATGGAGTTCGAATTTTGAATGAAGAGACTTCATTTTTTAAATTTAATGTGTATGGTGGTACCTATGTTATGTATAGAAGTCGAAGACATAATCCTGGTTGAATTAGTTAGGACAAGGCTTGATCAAATATAATTGACCAACACTAGGTTTATTCAGCACAAGAAACCATAAAAAAGGAGTACATTTTGATCAATCTGAACACAGCCTAATTTGTACTCCATATTATGCATACACTTATCATTTAATTATCATATACATCTAACTCAATTGCGGTGTTTTGTTTTAGAATGCTGTGTTCAATGAATTATTACTATCCGTCCACCAAAATTTGTCATATTTTTCCATTTTCGTCCGTCCTCCAAAATTTGTCCCATTTTACTTTTACCATTTTTTATTGTGGATCTCATATTCCACTATCTCATTCCTACTCACATTTTATTATAAAACTAATATATAAAAGTAGGATCCACAATCCACTAACTTTTTCAACTCACTTTCCATTACATTTCTTAAAACCCGTGCTGGGTCAAATGGGACAAATTTTGGTATACGGAGGTAGTATTTTTTTAGTAAAAATTAACTTTTTATTCGCCCTTAATTTAATATATCCCACATTCCCACTTTCTTTCATTTTCATGCCGAAATAAAATAGTATCTCAGAATGTTCCTTCCCTGAAATTTTGACACAGTTTATCATTTCGGTCCATCCCTGAAAGTTTGACACTTTACCATTTTTTATAGTGGACTCCATATTCCATTAACTCATTCATACTCATATTTTATTATAAACCAAAAATTCTAAAAGTAGGATCCACGTTCCATCAACTTTTTAAATTCACTTTTCATTACATTTCTTAAAACTCATGTCGGGTCAAAGTACTGAGGGACGGAGGTAGTACTAGGTCTATGGAACTGACGTTATTATGAAATAAAAAACATTGAAACTGGAATAAAGGTGAAATAAATGAAGGCTACTGTATATTTTTAAAATACAGTATTTGACAATTAACACAATAGAAAATTAAAACAGCCCTTCTATTTTATCGGTGGCTAGTCAAAAACAATTCTCCGCCGCCGCCGCCGCCGCCGCCGCTAGAATCTAATGCCGGCAACTCCAAAGTCTATTCTCTTCCTTTCCCTCTTGCTACTCTCATCTAATCTCTCCCACTCCTTCTTCTCCAACTATTACAACCTATTCTCCCTCTCCCACTCCCTCCTCTCCCGCGTCGCCGCCCAACGAACCGCCCGCGGCGATGTCGAGGGGGCGGCCCGGGCCCGGGCTCTGGCCCGCACCTTCGAGCCCGGTGGCCTGGGATTGTACAAGTCTGCATGGAGCTTTGGATGGGATTTTCTGAAGAATTACGCGTGGAGCGACGCGGCGTCGTTTCGTGACATTGGCGGCGTAGTGTCCGATTTGAATGAATTGTTAGGGATTTTGAGCGAATTGAGTCGGATTCCCTCCGATGCGGAGAGGCTCGCCTGGGCTGGTCGAAATTACAAAAACGCCCTTAGGGTTTCGAAGTCGATCTTCAATCGACTGCTCAACGTCTTCCGTCGATCTGTATGTTTTTTGTTTTTTAGTTTTTTATCCTTTCTCTGTTAAATCATCATATTTTCGATATATTTTTGTGATATTGGGATTGGAAAGATATTATGCATGTTTTTGTTTTCAATATTGCGAAGATGAAATTTTATTGGATAGGAAAGAGTGTTAATGCTGAATGCAGATGAAATTGATGAATGGATATGCTTGATTTTAGCTCTGTTTGTGTGGTAGTGACAATTGATGATCAATGTGGTGTGTTGGTTGTATAAAAGAGAAGTCTTTTCATGTTCATTTGTTTTGTTAATGTTTCTCTTTGTTGAATAATATATGAAACATGAATAGAATTTCAATTTTCCAACTAATATTCTGGAATATGAGTTCAATTTGTCATACTAATGATCATGATGTGGATGGTAACTGCAGGGGCCGTTACGGGATATAGTGCTGAGCCTTCAGAAAGAAGTGGTGGAGGGTGATCTGCTTAGGGACTGCATTGAGTTAGGCGCGGGCGACCTTAAGGGTTTGGTACAGATTGTGAAGGGCATTGCACTCCAATATTTCCCTGCTGCTCCTAGGAATGAACTGTAAAAGATGCTGTGGGTGATGCTTAGCGAAAGTTTTGCGGAACATTGGATTTTGCAGTCTTCGGTGGAGAAGAAAGTTTGGTTTCTGGTGGTTTTAGGCTTTTGAAGAATGATTTGACTAGTGAAGGATGTTTTGTAGAATGCAGTGTTTCCCCTTCATCACTGTATAACCTTCTGGTTTTTGCCTGTCTGGAACACAGGGAGACTGGATGACAAGTTTTGCAGAATCGAAGTATGTTTTCTTTGAACTAATTACTTGTAACCTTTTATGTAGTTTTCTTGTAGCCCCGGTTTGTTGTTGATGTACTTTGTCGGCTTATACAAATCAATATAACTAAGTTTTCTCATCTTTATTTATGTTTCTTAAGTTATTATTTAATCCATCATTTATGTTTCTTGAGAATGGACACTTCCCTGAAATAGAGTTTTGTGCAAGGAATCACCATGAATTTATTGTCTGGAATGTCTTTCCATGTTATTACTTGTATGTTATTCTAATACTTAGGACTGAACTCCTAAGTTTCTTGACCGTTCCTCATGATGTTCGTAAAGATATAGGTATACGTAAATTGGTGAAATTAAGTGGCTTGTTGAGACCTTGAGAATGAGCCACTTCCTGGATATTTTGGAAATGCAATTTTAAATGCTAATATTACCATAACTTTGCTAACTAGCTAAGTTTTTCTGAGATGTCTCAAGGAATACCCCCCTAAACAACTAAAGACTTTTAAATTTTTAAATCTTCAATAAGTGTGACCTAGACCAGACATAGATTATCCTTATCATCATCAAGCTTATTTGTACATTCTTCACTTCACCCGAGTCATAGAATTCTGCGCTTTTTGCAAGCTAATGTCCGTAGAGCTGCACTCCACTTCAACAGGTTGATTGTGTTTGTCCTTCAACAGCTGCACTCTGCTCATTCACTGGATTTTTGGAGTACATGGTGTTGATTACTAATGGCATTTCATATCAAATCAACTGTGTTGATTTTTCGCAGTCCAGATGAAGAAGAAGATGGCTGAATGAGTGAACACAGCGTATACTCTTTGAATCCCGACAATGCTTACCAGCTGCCCATATTTGCTAAGAGCTGGGTGCCTGTTTGTTTCTATACAGATTGCTCTGTGCAAAATACATCAAGTTGTTCTGAATAGATTTCTCTATGTAAATCGCTTTTTGAAAGCTTGTCGGATATTCTGAATGTTAGTGTAATGATCATTTCACTGTCATTGAATATTCCATATTTTGCTCACGAGGAGGAACTGTTTAGTGCTAAAAAAGCAAGATGAATCCTATAAATGTTGAAGTGATATCTGTGTGAATTGGTCTCAAAATAAATGTGGAAATTGCACTTCACCTAATTCATATGCAATATGTTTGAGTTTGATCAGCTGAGTTTTTCGAAAACACTAAGCAAATTAGTCTGATGGAGTATCACTCAAATACCGAGTTCATCGAGAGCGCTCATGCAGCTACTTCCCTTAGTAACTTCTTAGCTTTTGCCCAATGCCTCCAACCATTGTTTCACTAAAGTTTTAGCATTACCATTTTTTATGAATTCATAAAAATTTGAAACTAATGGAGTACAAAATAAAGTTCCCAAGTTGACAAGTTAAACAATGTCAAAGACAACGACGTTCATTTTGTGGGGTAATTACACCTTACATACAAAATGTTTCTCCAATGTTTCAATTGAGTACAAAATGTTTTAAATTAGTGTTTGATTAGTGTTTCAAATTAGTACATTCCGTCTAAAAATCACTAACATTTGTTAGAGCACTCCCAATGGCACTCCCTTATTTCTCCCTTATTTCTCCCTAACTCCCTATCGGCTCGGACTCTTGCGAGTGTAAGTAGTCCTTACCCGCTTCGCCTCTCATCGGAACCGTACGATCGCGCGCCGACGACGCCGGCGCCTTCCCCCTCCGCTCCTAGAAGGCGGCTCGGTGGGCGTTTCTTCCACCTCGAAGTCCTCCGCGCTCGGTGTCCGCGGCTTGGTCTCTGTGGGTTGATCCGGGGTGTCGGCGGCCGATACACATCGTCGGGTGGAGAGGGCGTTCCGCAGCGGAGTTGAAGTACGGAGAAAGTCTCCGCGCGGAGGAATCTGCAAGAGACGGACCGCGTATGGAAGTTGGCGGAGAACCCATCGCCACACGGTGCATCCACTTCGTTTGCTTCATCCGTGTTGGGAATTTGTGAACTCGACTCTTTCCCTTACCCTTACCCTTACCCGAGCGGGAATTTTTCTTCCAAAAGCTCATAATTTTTGGAAGATTGATGAAGATTGAAGATGGGAGAAGAGATTGAAAATGGAGAGAATGAAGAATTTTTACCATAAATAGTAAGTAGGTCTCACATTCCACTAACTCAATTAACTCACATTTTATTATAAAACCAATATAAAAAAAATAGGTCCCACATTCCACTAACTTTTTCAACCAACTTTTCTTTACATTTCTTAAAACTCGTGTCCGGTCAAAGAGTGACTCCTAATAAGGGACGGAGGGAGTACTTTGCTAACTTAAAACATTTTATACTCAATTGAAATATTGATGAAACATTTTGTACGTAAATTGTAATTACCCCTCATTTTGTTGAAAAATATCACCATTGACAACCAAATTTTTTCATTAAATTTTACTTTGATATTTCTAATATTAAGTAATGTGTTTAATCATTAAATTCACTATATAACTTTGTTGCCTGTTGGAGACCACCTTTTGATGAAAGTTCTACAATGAGATTGGCTAGATAATACTCCTATTGAAGCAATGATGATATATTGCTTGAACCTATAATTATTTAGGCGGAAGTTGAAAAGTTTTTGGCATAAACAAATGAACGGAAGTAATTAATTGAAAGAATATAACGCGCGCTTGATAATGAACAATAACACACGAACAGTGTGTTGATACTTGATATGCGTAGTTTCCCGTGCCGCCGACATTGGGATGGCGCGAAAATGAATGTCTCTTAATCAATTTAAACAACCAAACAGCCCTTCTGCTTTTTTTTACATAAACTCACCAATTTTTCCGGTGCTCAAAACTCACTAATGGCGGCCTCTCCAAAGTCTCTTCTCTTCATCTCCCTCCTCTTACTCTCATCCAATCTCTCTCACTCCTTCTTCCTCTTAAACTATTTCAGCCTCGTTTCCCTCTCCCACTCCCTCATCTCCCGCGTCGCCTCCGTTCGATCCGCCCGCGGCGACACCGAGGGGGCGGCCCGCAACTTCGAGGCCGGCGGCCTGCGCCTCTACAAGTACGCTTGGAAAGTCGGACGCGATTTCATGAAGAATTACGCGTGGAGCGACGTCGTTCGCGACCTCGGCGGCGTAGCATCCGATTTGAAAGAGTTGTTACGGGTTTTGGGCGAATTGATCCGGGTTCGGTCCGAGCCGGAGACCGTCGCCTGGGCTGGTCGAATTTACGAAAAGGCCCTTACCGTTTCGAAGTCGCTCTTCGCTCGACTCCTCAAAATTTTCAGTCGATCTGTATGTTTGCTGTTGTTAAATTCACTTTTCCTACTCGAAATGAATATGATTCCAAATTTGGCATGGATTGAATTGCAGGGGCCAATGCAGGATTTTGTGGTGAGCCTTCAGGAAGAAGTGTTGGAGGGTGATCTGCTTAGGGACTGTTTGGAGTTGGGGGCGGGTGATCTTAAGAGTTTGATGCAAATCATCAAGGGCATTGCATCCATGTTCTTCCCTACTGCTCCCAAAGATGAACTGTAAAAGATGCTTTGCTAGTTTTGTGTTTGCTTTTGACCGATGAAGGGTGTTTTCGCGTAATTTGTATGTCCTGGTTTTTTCCTTTCTGGGACTGAGGGAGGCTGGATGAGATAGATATTTTTCCATTTATGTTTCCTATGAACTTAGTATAACTTGTTTTTTGTGTTTCATCAAGTTATTAATCATATGTTTTCTTGACAATGGACTTCTCTGAAATAGAGCTTGCATGAGGAATCACCATGAAAGTGAAGTTAAGTTAGTTATAACTTGTGTAAATCCAGGGAAGGAGCCAGAAAATTATAGTAGAAGGGGCAAAAGTATAAACATTCAAATTTTTCTTTAGAAAAGCTCTAATTTTTGTTTGTGGACTGCTGCAAACCCTTGGGTTTTTTCTGCATGTTCTATATTCTCTAAGGAAAAGAAAGTATTTTATCCATCTTTTCTATTATCATGGATTCTAGCAGCATTTTATCTTATTAGATGGGGCAATTACCTTTTTTATTATAATACATGGAGGAGCAATTTAGTGCTTAGTTAATAAATTAATATAATTTGCTATATAAATCTACATTATCGAAAATTGAGGTGGGGCATTTGCCCCTTCTCATTATGAATTGGATCCGTCCCTGTGTAAATCAGTGGCACGAGGCATGGCTGCTGCTGCCCGGAGGTGGCTGGGGCGAGCAGGGTGCGCATAGAAAGAAAGAAAGAAGATGGATTCATATTTGTTGTTATTTAGTACTCCCTCCGTGCCACTTAAGGTGACACGTTTTCCTTTTTAGTTTGTTCCAACTAAAATGACACATTTCTTTTTTTTGGAAACTTTCTCTCTTCAATTAATACACTCAACCACTTTTCTCACCTCTATTAAAATATTCATATTTCTTTCTCTTTCTATTTTAATACTTCCACCCACCTTTTCTCTCTTCAATTAAACATATTAACCAATTATTCCTAAAACCCCGTGCCGGCTAATGAATGTGTCATTTTAGCCGGGACGGAGGGAGTACAAGTTGTTAATGTGCCAACCTGGTTGATAGCCTTTGTCCACTAATTAATTCATCTGCCTTTTGAAACTAAACTATTGGTGCATTTTGAAACTAACGATTATATTTTTTACACCTCCAATTAATTGTCTTATGATAAATTAGGAATTAATAGCCTTAGAGCATCTCCAATGGTCGGCTAGCAACCGGCTAGTCGATTTTTCGCGCTGGCCGATCGGCTAGCCGAACCATTGGAAGCGGCGAGTGGCTAATCGGCGAGCGGACCGGCGTGGGCTGGCCGATTGATGGGCGCTGGCCGATGCGCTGGCCGCCATTGTGGCGGCCCGATCGGCCAGCGCCGAATATTCTTTTTTTTTTGAAAAAAAACCTATATAAACGCGATTTTAGTTTCATTTTCATTTGCACCACTTGTTTTAACGAGTTTTCTCTCTCTCTAACTTTCTGTACAAGAGCTTCATCGAGCGATGAGTAACGCGGGTGGTAGTGGTGGTAGTGGTGGGGATGCTTGAGGAGTATGAACGGAGGATGAACGAGGCTATGAATGCCTACATGAACCGCGAGATGGAGCGGTACATGCGTAGGGTGGAACAGCAGGCGATACCTCGCCCTCCACGGGTTATCCACCGCCGAGAAGTGATTGATCGGGATCACGCCGCTGCACATCAGCGGTTGTACGACGACTACTTTTCGAGAGAACCCGCGGTTTCCCGCCAACATGTTCCGGCGGCGTTTTAGAATGCGCAGGGAGTTGTTTATGCGCATCGTTGGCGCATTAGAGCGTCGATATCTGTGTTTCCGCTTTAGGTACGATGC
Source organism: Salvia hispanica (assembly GCF_023119035.1). Lineage (NCBI taxonomy): Eukaryota > Viridiplantae > Streptophyta > Magnoliopsida > Lamiales > Lamiaceae > Salvia > Salvia hispanica. The sequence continues at coordinate 43,289,609 of NC_062970.1, read as the reverse complement.
GGCTGGCAGACCCGGCCACACACCTATTCAAAAGTGCACGGCGGCAATCGGGCAGTTGGCCTACGGAGGCGCGGCGGACATGTGGGATGAGTACCTCCACATCGGTGAGTCGACGGCCCTGGAATGTCTGAAGGATTTCTGTGGGGGCGTGATAAACATTTTCGGTGAGCAGTATCTTCGAAGCCCTACTCCCGAAGATTGTCAGAATTTGATGCAGATGCACGGGGAGAAGCATGGGTTCCCCGGGATGTTAGGCAAACATAGATTGTATGCATTGGGAGTGGAAGAACTGTCCGACTGCCTGGAAGGGGGCCTACACGACCGGCTACAAGTCAAAGAATCCCACGATAATCCTCGAGGCCGTAGCTGATTACCGGCTGTGGATCTGGCATGCGTATTTTGGGGTAGCCGGGTCGAACAACGACCTCAACGTCCTGAACTCGTCTCCCCTCTTCAACGAGAAGTGCCAGGGCGTCGGTCCAGCCGTCTCATTTGTGGCCAACGGCAACCGGCATGATATGGGCTACTACTTGGCGGATGAGATATACCCTCGGTGGCCGGTCTTTGTGAAGACGATCCGAGACAAACAAGTGATGAAAGGAAGGCCTACTTTGCGGAACGACAGGAGTCGGCGCGCAAGGACGTGGAGCGCGCATTTGGTGTGCTCCGGTCTCGATGGGCGGCAATTAAGGGTCCAACGCGTTTGTGGGATGTCGGATGCGTTTCCCGAGATAATGTACGCCTGCATTATCCCGCACAACATGATCGTCGAAGACGAAGGCGTACAACTGACTAGTTGGGCCAATGATGATGAAACCGGTCCAAGCCACGGAACGGCCACCCCTAGTGTACGACGTGGGGTACCTCTCGATGAAGCCGGCCGCCTCAAGGAATTTGCCAACATGCGCCAAGTGGATGCTCATATTCAACTCCAAAAGGATATAATTGAAGAGTTGTGGGCACGGAGGATTGCACGGCGATAGTTTTTTTTCTTTATTATGTACCTTTTTAAATGTAATTTTTTTTTATCTATGTACCTTTTTTAAATGCAATTAATGAATTTTCTCGTAAATTTAATTCCGTAATTTAATCGTAATTTTAATTCCGTAAATGTAGTTGTTTTTTAATTATTTTTATTGCGGCTGGCCTATGGCTGGCCTAAATCTGATGTGGCAGGTGGATTTTTAGTGCTGCTGACATGGCAGGGGGAGAAACTGCTGGCCGATTTCTGGCCGAAGTACCATTGGAGATGCTTTTAACAAATTTTAGAAAATCTTATGCTCCATGATTCGATCCTAGACTAAATCTTATAGTAACAATTTGTCTATCAAGTGTTCCTCTGTTGTGCTATAGGTTAACAGTTGGATAGTGCGACCAGATGTTGTTGCCCAGGTGCGCCCTGCCTGCGCTTCTAACAAACAACAATACGGATATGAATCAATACTAAGATGTCTCACTTGTTTTTGTGTTTCTTAAGTGGGTCTTGGCAATGGACTGACTTCCCTGGAATAAGCTTGCATTAGGAATCACAACGAATTTATTGTTTCGTATGCCTTTCCATTTTACTAAAGTTTTGTTGTAAAAACTCGTGGCAATGAAGATATCACTAATATTTTGCTTCGCTTCCATTGGGTGCATGAGCCCATCTTTTGATGAAACTTTTACAATGAATTGGGTTGATAATATTTAAGCTCTAACGCCTATTCAAATATAGCCTATCACTCTATCAATTAATCAATAAATTTTCTATTTTGCTATTTTCGTTCTTCTATCAATACACTTTCTATTTGATTTTTACTATTTTTAATAATGGATTTTACACTCACATTTTATTATAAAATTAATTTACAAAAGTAGGACTCATATTTTACTAATTTTTACAATCAATTTTCTAGTATATTTCTTAAAACATGTGTCGAATCAAAACTCTCCTTATATTGATGGACAGAGAGAGTACTGTTTTCACACAAGGTCTTGAAATAAATTGTAAAATACTATGTCCCTTCATTAAAAATGAAACGTTTTCTAAAATAGAAATAACAGTCTCTCTACTTTTTCTCTCTCTTACTTTATTCTCTATTCATTACTCCCTCCGTCCCACATTTATAGTCACATTTAGTTAGAGCACGAGTTTTAAGGAATTGGTGGAGTCTCAAATTAATGAAGTGAGATGGTGAAGCGTGTAATAAATGAAGTGAGATGGTGGAGTGTGTAATAAATGAAGTGAGATGAATGAGTGTGTAATAAATTAAGTGAGATGAATGAGTGTGTAATAAATGAAATGAGTTGGTTGAAGGTGGGTCCCTTGTTGACTTTACGGTTTTTTATTTTTATTTTTGTTTTGGTTTATTTTGATGTTGATAATGACATTTGAGTGTAATTTTAGTGAATAATGGGGTAAAATTTTATGTCCAAATATGGAAAATTCTAAATGTGACTATAAATGTGGAACAGACTTTTACGGCAAAATATGACTATAAAACTGAGACGGAGGGAGTAATTCACAACAAAACATTATATAAAACGTGTCAAAAAGCAAATGTTTTATAATTAATGGGACGGAGAAAGTATTAAATATACAAACAAAATTGAATATATCAGAAATTATTAAATATACTACTTGTACTTAGGGATGTCAATCGGGTCGGCCCGTCGGGTTTCGGGCCAACCCTATTCGGGTTGCGGGTTAATCGGGTGCGGGCTAGTCGGGTTGTGATTTCTTTCGGGTTATAAAAGTTCAACCCTAACCCTAAAAGCTCGGGTTTCGGGCTAGCCCATCGGGTTAATCGGGTTGCTATCGATAGGATTAGCATGCGATCAATCCCATAAATAATGATGAAAATTAGTTATATTCATTAAATGTAAAATATTTAATAATGATAAATTTGAGATATATGCTTAAACTCAATTATAAATATAATCAAATACTAATATTTGAGATATTTGGCTGGTGGAGTTTCCAACTCCATCTTCACTCGTCTGCTCAATATCTTCCATCGATCTGTATGTTTATCCCTTCTTTTTTCTCTATTGAATTTACGCTATTTATACTAAATGTTTTTATTACTGCGCAAAGTTTCAATTTTGCATATATGAGTATGCTTGATTTGGGCTTGGCTTGTGATTATCAATGTAATCTATTGGCTGTATAAAAGAGAAGCCTTTTTTATTTTTTCAATGGAGTACCTTTTCTACTTAATTGTTTTGTTAATGTTTTATTAGGCAAGATAATAGGGAGATATAATATGAGATAAGTAACATAGAGTTTGTCTAGAATTAAATTATGTATATGGGTGACTGTGAGATAGTTAATCATAAGATATAATGGGTCATGATGCATAGTCAAGGGCCAAAACCAACATGAAATTAGAGTAGTTATGACCTTTAATCACAAGTAATCATGACAACCTAATAGCATCTTGGTGAATAATCTGAAACATGAATAGAATTTCAATTTTCCAACTATTATTGTAGAGTATGAGTTCAATTTATCATATTGATGATCATGATGTTGGGTGGTTATTGCAGGGGCCATTGCGGGATTTAGTGCTGAGCCTTCAAAAAGAAGTGGTGGATGGTGATCTGCTTAGGGACTGCATTGAGTTGGGCTCTAATGACCTTAAGAATTTGATGCAATGCATCAAGGACATTGCATCTGTGTTCATCCCTACTGCTGCTCCCGAGAAGGTGATGCTTTGAGGATGACTTTTTTACAAGACCAGTAGCTATAGTTTTGCTGACAATGGAGAAGAAAGTTCAGTCTCCGGTGGTTGTTTTGCCTTTGCTTTTGAAGTGCTCCATGTTTCTACTGGTGAAGGGGGTGTTTTTTTTAAGAATGCAATGTTTTTCCTTTTATGGTTTTTTCCTGTCAAGGCTGGATGACAAGTTTTGCCATATTGATGTATGTTTACATTGAACTAATTACTTGTAACCTATTATGATGTTTTTCTTGTAGCACTAGTTTGCTGTTGATGTACCTTAAGAGTGTCTCCGGTGGCACCCCTTCCATTAGGACCTCCACTAGCCTTTCCCACAAAAACTGTCTGTCACGTCAGCACTAGCCCTTCCCACTGCACTAGGACTTCTATTAGCCCTCCCACAATTAAATTAATTCACAATTCAAATTAAAATTTACGGGATTAAAATTTGACACGAATACGAACAGGAAATACGAATATTTCATTAAAAAAAACATACATCATTCGAAAAAAAAAATTACATAGTAGATAGAAAAAAAAACAACCACATCAACGTCCACCCCTCCGCGTCCAAACCTCTTCGATGATATCCTCCTGAAGTCGAATATGGACATTTCTTTGCCGCATGTCGGCAAATGCGCGCAACCGCTCAACCTCTCCATGAGGTACCCCAATGTTCACATTCGCGGTGGCCACGCCGTAGCTTGGACCGACACCCGTATCATCTTCGTTGGTCCACTGAGTCAGTTCGTCCCCTTCACTTTCGACAATCATGTTGTGCAAAATGATACACGCGTACATGACGTCGCCGATGTTGGGAATATACCACTGCCGTGCCGGACCCCTCACCAACCCCCATCGATTCTGGAGCACACCAAATGCGCGCTCAATATCCTTGCGCGCTGCCTCCTACCGGCTCGCAAAGTAGGACTTCTTTGGCACCACCCGCACGACTATTCGCCATTATAGATATAATTGAAAAAAGAGGTTAGAGAGAGAAACTTGTCAATACAAGTGGTGTGAATGAAATGAAGTTGGGGGAGCCCTATTTATAGAGTTTTTTTTTTTTTTTTTTTTTTTTTTTTTAAAATATTTTTTAAACGTAAAAATTGCGGACGTCCGACCTTCGCCACAGTGGCGGACGTCCGGTCGGACGTCGGTGCGAGGGGCGAGGCCATCCGACGGGCACTCGGGACGGGCGTGGGCGCCCTTCCCACCCACTACAGCGGACGTCCGGTCGGACGTCGGCGACGTCCTACCGCGACGTCAGCCAGGAGACACTCTAATTGAAATAGAGCTTGTCTAAGGATCCATGTCACTACTAAGTTTGTTCTCTTGTGGTTATGAAGATTTGCTCCACATGTTTAGTGGACAATGAAGATATTGCTAGCTAGCCTAACCTTGCTCCATTAGTTTTTCTTTTGAATGAATGCCTCTCTGCTTTTTTCTAGTCTTACTAACTTGATGTTATTTTAATATAGATAATAGATTATAGTTTACATAAAGACTCATTTTAAACCAACTCTTTGTCGATTTTCGCAGTCCAGATGAAGGAGAAGTTGCCAGAAGAAGGATCAAGCTGACGAAAGCTCTCGTTTGAATCCCGACTGTGCTTACCAGCTGCCCATATCACTAAGAGCCCGGGCCTGTTTGTTGAGAGTTGGCAACGTCGGCTATGGATCAAAGTCGTGGGTACAAGTCATATCCAATCCAAGTGTGGTGTTTTCTTCAACTGCCTAATTAATTCAGACAGAGGCACAAGTGTACAAATAAATGCCATTGATTATGGCATAATACATTAATTTGTTTCCAGATAGATTTCTCTATTTAAAAGTGAATCTTGAAATCTTGGCTGGTCTTCTGTATGTTATAGCAACCCCAATGGGAGAAGGTAAATGAAAATGGTATATCATGTTTATACCTTTCTAAAAATCAATCAACTCTAAGGATAAAAGGTATATGGAAAGGTATATCATTTAAAAATAATAAAATAGTAGTACAAAAGCATTAAAAGACACATAAAGTATTAATACCTTCTCAAATACCTTCCCTCTTTGGAGAATGATTTTTTATGAAAAGAAAGCAAATATGAAAGTTATTAGATTTTACTTCTCCATGGATTGAGAGGTAAAGATACACTTTCAAAATAAGAAAATGTACAATACATTCTCAAATACCTCTTCCCTTGGAGAATGATTTTTCATAAAGAAAAAGTAAATATGGTACCTCTCCATTTACCCACTACAAAAAAGGAGGTGATTTGCTAGCACCATTGTGCTCGCAAAAAGGTAATAAAGTGCTCGCAACAACCCGATTTGCTAGCACACTGCGAGCACTAATTGTGCTAGCTATAGCGCTTGTAGCAAATTTGCGACCATTTTGCGAGCAAAAGTTATTTTGCTAGCACCTTTTTGCTCGCTAATAGGAGAAGTTGACCAAGCTATATATGTGCTCGCAAATTTGCTAGCAACTCTAGTTGCTCGCTAATAGGAGAAGTTGACCAAGCTATATATGTGCTCGCAAGTTTGCTAGCAACTCTATTATGCTCGCAAGTTTGCTAGCACCTCTATTGTGCTAGCAGGTTTTTGGCCATTTGTATTCATCAGCAATTCTAATATATATATTTTTTAATTTATTATTTGGACAATTTATTAAATAAAAAATCATAATGACAATAAAAAAGTAACAAAACTAAAAAATTATATAAAATCGAAAATATTGGCACTTAGTTGGGCCGATCATATTTTTGGGATGAGAAATGAGAGGCCCACATTTCATAAAAAAAATGAGTTTAGGGAAAATCTCATTCATAACCACCCTTTTATTTTCTTTACTTCTTTTCTAAGTAAACCGACTCTATATCTCTTGTATGTAGACCTAGTTCTAATACCATTTAGATAATTAAGTGAGAATCCTATATTTTCTTCTAATATATGTACTACAAACATATGCAAAACAAGAAGTGCATCTTCTCTGTGTGCCTTCTTGCACATCGGACATTAGAATAATGAACATCAACATTTATTATAACTTAAGACAGTAAAGCCAAATACTTCACAATAAACAAATGAATCCGGATATACATAAGGGGGATTTACCTTCACATAGCGAAATCCTTGTGGATCAGCACAGCTCTTGCATCCTAACATGATCCCACACCTATACTCCATGAAATGTGAATTATTCTGAGTTGCATTCACATTACAATAACACAATAATATAGCATAACCTCAACAATTAATTAACAGAAGTCTTGCAATCACTTACCAAACATGTTCTTTTGTAACCCTTCTGCATCTGATCCCATAACTCCAAAGTTCTGCAAAGTGCCTACATCCAAAAACCAAAAGTTAATCTATACCAAATTCCTCGAGTAGTAAAGTTATGCGGAGAGATAATATATCCCCCCTTCAGCTGATTGAAGCACACCACAAAATTTCTTTAGGTATAACGGTTCTATTCATCAAGATTCTTAGTAGCACTGTTTCCAGAGCTTACAAACGAAGACCCAACAATTCTCTTTCCATCCAGAGGCCTAGTTGAATAATTGGTGTTACTTTGAACTTAACTTTTGTCAGTTTCAAGAAAAGGGGAAAAATGAAAGAAAGTGCAGATCAGTTTAAGTTGTGATTTCCTTTGCTATAGGATATATACTCGTCGATAAACAGCGACAAACATGATATAAAAATGGCCTTAGATTCTCATGTCTAAAACATCCAGTGTCACCTTTAGCCAAAATTACTAAAAGGTAAGAAATTATTGACTGTTGACAGTCGATTTGGATTACAGCAAATCTCTGCCCAACTGCCTTCTTTAACACCACAATTTGAGGAGATATTGAATATGTAGACATGTCTCACCTGGAACAAGATGTCTGTATTAGTAAGTCCCGGCAGAGAAACCTGGATGCAATAGTTTACCAAGAAACACCAACACACCACAATAAAATCTTCAGAGACCATCTCCATCATGTACGCACTTATTGAGCAGGGTTGTTTATGATATTAATTGTATAACTAGGCATCCAACAGATCAGGGGAAAAAAATAGAACAGAGCAGCCAAACTCTTGTTAACCAGAAGCACATGATTTACTATCAAGTCTGCTAAGTTCTTAAAATTAAATAGTACTAATTAGTCCAACAAATTTCAGTTCTACAACACTTTTCAGCAAGTTTAACTACACATTGTCATCCTAAATCCTTCGAAGTCAATTTATTAATTCATTTTTAAGTATGATTTAGTTAATTCATTAATTATATCACAAATTATCATGCTGTTAGCATCTCCATCAACAAACTTTCTCAAATCAACATCTAATAAGAAAAAAATCAGACTACGCACTAAATACAGAGTTTGGAAGGGTACGAACCATGCTATCTTCGACCTCATCCGGCGCGGCGGAGCTCGAGCCAAACCGAGATCTTTGCATCGCTTTGTAGGCTTGATTTTTCCCCATTTTCGTGATAGTAAATTCTACAATTTTATCCAGCAATAATCGATAAATTTTTTGAAGCGAGAGTCATGAAACAAGAGAATCTAAACAATTAAATTCATTCCATTGATTTACAGAGAATTATTGAAGATAACAATTAGAGAGGGTTATAGAAGTACCGACGAATCATTCCAGAAAACGAAATTCCATAAAAATTTTATCAATTTCTCGGCGAAGCCAAGCAGAGGGGAATCGAGTGGATTGCTACCGAGAATCTCCGATGAGAGCGGCAGAAGGAGCCGCGATGATGTGAAATCGCGGATGCACGCCTTCGATATATTCGATTAGGGGATATGCAATGAGCAATTGCTTGGAGAACGAGCGGTCCGATCATCGTGATGTTTGATTCCAGAGCTTCTCCGGCGATCATCATCAGATTTACGCTCAGCTTGAGTGATCGTTAATGACAGCGGCGGAACTGCGGCGACATGCGGCTGAAATGCGACGGCAAAGCTAGGGCTGCGACATTGAAGTTGTGTAGAGGAAGGGAGAGGGGAGAACTGATGGTTAATTAGAGATAGAGAGGGAGAGGGAGTGCAAGGGCTATAACTACGGCTGTAAGGGTGGGCGTGTGGGAATGGAGGAAATGAGAAGAATTAGGTTATTAAGTAGTATTTAACTAGCACCTATTTTTGCTCGGAAATTTGCGAACAGAGGTACTTTGCTAGCTAACTTGCGAGCACATGCATTTGTCTGCACCGTTTGTCACGATCGCGAGCACGGTTTGCTCACAAATTTGCGAGCACTATATGTGTGCTCTCAAAACTCCTCATTTTATCCCCTTACTCTCAATTGGTCATTGTTTGCGTTTTTGCTCGGGATTTTGCTTTCAATTTTGCTCGCAATTTTGTGAGCAGGCTATATTATGCTCGAAAGTTTGCGAGCACCGGTGGTGTGCTCGCAAAAAGTTGGTCGCAAACGGAAGCTTTTTTTGTAGTGACCTCTCCGCTTGAAGATGCTCCTAATGTAATAATCATTTCACTTTCTTAGTATTTTCCAGATTTTTCTCACCAGAAACTGTCTAAACTTTATTGTTAAAAAAGCAATACTTATAAAGTACTCTAATGAAGTAATTTCTCTCTCCCTTAAGCACCACAATAATTTTTCATTTGTGGTACTGTTCAATAACATGTGTGAATTGGTCTCAAAATTAAATGTATTTAGTTGCACTTCACCTAACCATACACGTTTGAGCTCAGCAGCTGATATCCTTCTGTACATTACTTAATTGCACTTTTGCTATCTAAATAATTGCACTTTTTTCTTCACAATTTCGTTTTGTGTAGTTATAACCCGAGTCACATCATCGATTTATTGAAGATATTCTCCTGATCATCTCCAATTTAGATTGGATAATAGTCAATCATCCATTAATTTCCCTACAGACATTAGGGCACCTAGAACTGTCGGCTAATCCAAATAGCTTGCTAATTTTTACTTCAATTTTCTTAGCACCAATCCATTTCTCTCTAGTATTTGGATAAAAAGAAGTTTGCAAAATAAAAATGCATTGTCATGGAAATGTAGAACCGGTCAGAGTTGATTTTATGCTAACTGTCTCACATAATATCCGCGTGAAATCAATGCACCTATCTAACTCCCATTTCCTTATGCATGATAGCTAACTTGTAAACATAAGTCAACTTTCAACATTTCACAATCTTATTTTCTCCTACCTACTATATATATATATACCTCGATGCCTTTATTTCCTCATCAGACCTTGCATTGCATTACTCTCTTTACATCCATTAATTACTCTCTACATATATAATGGGAAGCACGGTTAAGAGATGGTTGGCATTTTGCGCGGTCGCGGCCATGGCCTTGGCCGTGACCGCGGAGCCCCAAGTCCCTTGTTACTTCATATTTGGCGACTCATTGGTCGACAACGGAAACAACAACAACATTCAGTCCTTGGCCAAGGCCAACTACTTACCCTACGGCATTGATTTCCCAGCCGGCCCCACAGGCCGATTCTCCAACGGCAAAACTACCATAGATGTCATCGGTAAGTACACATGATCATGTAATTACTTAGTTAAATTAACCTCTTAATTACTTAATTAAGCTTCCTAATTACTTAATTTTGTTTCATTTTTACAGCTGAGCTGCTAGGGTTTGATGACTACATTCCACCTTACGCCACCGCACGAGGCCAGCAGATACTGAGGGGAGTGAATTACGCCTCAGCCGCCGCCGGAATACGACAAGAAACCGGCCAGCAACTAGTAGCCACCTATCCATATCTTGTACTTACATCATCAAGATTTCGTAGACTAAAACAGAGTGGTTTAATTTTTTCTTTCCTTGAATTATAGGGGGCTCGGATTGACTTCACAGGCCAAATAAACAACTACAAGAACACGGTGTCGCAAGTAGTCGGCATACTCGGGGATGAGGACTCGGCCGCGAGTTACCTGAGCAAGTGTATCTACTCCGTCGGTATAGGCAGCAATGACTACCTCAACAACTACTTCATGCCTCAATATTATAGCACCAGCCGCCAGTATTCGCCGGAGCAGTACGCCGACGTACTCATCCGTCAGTACACCGAGCAATTAAGGGTATATTTCTCCTCATTCACCGTAACAACAAGAAATTTTGTTTTACAAATGTTTCATTAAATAGCTGGTCGGTATCAGAGTAGGTCATCGACTGTGAACTAGTAACATTTTAATTGACTTAGCAATATAACCGATCCAAAATAAATATAATGATTGACTCAGCAGTATATTTGAGCTTGACATTTGATCCAGTTGATGGAAGATTGGTCTAACTCGATTAGAAAAAAATACTATCCTCTCTGGTGTGAGAACCTTTTTGCAGCTTTTCAGTGATCTATTCTGAGATTACTTTGATATCGACCTAACAAATCTTTGCACCAATGGCTGTGTACATGTTTGAACATACTTCAAACTCAACCACTGCTGCATACGAAATTCTTTCCATTTTGTTACGCTCCAATTAAATATAATTTTTTTTTCGGGATCAGATGTTGTACAACTTCGGAGCCAGGAAGTTCGTCCTGATCGGAGTAGGCCAAATCGGGTGCAGCCCGAACGCGCTGGCGCAGAACAGCCCGGACGGGAGGACATGCGTGGCGAGGATCAACAACGCGAACCAGATATTCAACAGCAGGCTGAGAGGCCTGGTCGACGAGTTCAACGGCAACACCCCTGACGCGAGGCTCATCTACGTGGACGCCTACGGCGTTTTCCAGGACCTGATCGACAGCCCCTCGGAGTTCGGGTTTACGGTGACGAACGCTGGGTGTTGCGGGGTGGGGAGGAACAACGGGCAGATAACGTGCCTGCCGCTGCAGCCGGCGTGCCAGAACAGAGACGAGCACTTGTTTTGGGACGCGTTTCATCCGACCGAAGCTGCGAATGTTGTTGTCGGGAGAAGAGCGTATCGGGCGGAGAGGGCGTCGGATGCTCATCCCTTTGATATTAGCCGCTTGGCTCAGCTCTGATACCATTCCACACATCAAGGATACAAATTGTCTAATGTGTGTTAATTTATAGAAATATATATATATATATATTGGTAAATGGTAATTACTCTCTCGAAATGTAATTTTGTACGGTTTTATGTTTCTATTTTGTGTTATGATATTGATTCTAGTCATGAGTACTACTTTCCGAAAAATTTGTTACTTAAATTCGTTTTCATTCGTCCCAGGGGCGGATCTACTCTATATACACAAGGGGCAATTGCCCCACCTCTACTTTTCATATATCCATAGATATATACAATATATTATTATAATATGTGTATTATTAATAACTTTGCCCCTGTGATATTTTATTAGAAAAATCTTTGTTGCCCCATTGAAAAAAACGAAAAGTCAAATATGTACTTTAATTAATATTTAATAATACTTAGTTGTTTTTAGAGAGAAAATCAAAAGTTATTTGAGTATTGAAAAATTAAATGTTAGTCTTTCTCTGCTTTGGAACTTATAGAGAAAAATGAGAAGGAAACAAAAGAAAAATGAATTATGTGGAAATGGCTGTTGCGATTTAATAAGATTTTTCATTGCGAATTATTTTCAAAACAATGCAGAAAAGAAGTGACTCAACTTAATTAGAACGGATGAAGTATAATTTTATTATCTTTATCATTTTATGTTTATTTATTTATCAATATATATTTATACTTTTGCCCCCTCTCGTACAAATTTCTGGCTTCGCCCCTGATTCGTTCCATAAAATATGTCACATTCGTTTTTTTTTTTTTTTTTTTTTTTTTTTTTTTTTTTTTTTTTTTTATCATTTTTTGTATTGGACTAGATGTTTCATTAACTCATTTTCACTCAAATTTCACTAACTTTCTCCACTCAATTTTCATTTTATTTCTTGAGATCCATTTTCGTGGTTTGGGATTTTGAGTTTCTAAAAATTACATGTGCGTTGAATGGACTTGTTTACATAGTCTTCACATATCCGTATAATATGCAAAGGTCCAACCATGGGCTTGATAATGCACATGCATATCTTATGGGCTGGGTCCAATATTTTCTTAAACATCCAAGAAACAAACTAGATTTAGGTATTTTCAATTACAAAGTTCATAGAATTACAAATTAATTAATGGGATATGTAAATGTTATACATTAAATTTAAAAATAATAAGTCTCTACAATCTCATCTTTCAGTAATTTAAAAATGATATACGTTTACTTCTTATATTAAAAAATGACATTTTGCACTAACTACCACCAAATATTTGCAATTGAAAGTTTGCGTCCGTATCACAAAATTCTAGATAGGTCTGCACCATAACCTAGCTACTCGATCTTTTTAATATTTTAATTACGATAAAGTAATTGTATTAACTAATACTCTCCTCGTTCGTACAAAAATGTATCATTTTTGTTATTTTGGAGTGTCCGCAATTTATAGTTAAGTTTACCTTTTTTTTCATTCTAAGTTGACGAAGCATTCATCAAATTCATTATACTCATGTTATATTATAAAACAATTCATATATAAAACTGAGGTCCATATTCTATTAACTAATTTTTTTATGCTTCTACACAAAATCAAACAAATTCTTAAAAATACTATCGAGTCAGTACGAGACTGTAAATAGTTAACGAAGGTAGTGGTACATACTAACCTATGACTAATAAATAGTTCACAAAATAATTAACGACATTAATTGACAAGGATAAGTCCTAGTGTACTTTGAACTTTAAATAGTTATATATGGACGTAAGCAATTGCGATTATTTGATGGCGGTGGGGCAATGCTACATATCATATACAACATTGAATATTTTGGTTTGAGCATCTAACCATTTATATTAAACTCAAATATGAGTATAAATGTTACATCAAATATAATTTTACTTAAATCATTTAGACTAAACTTAAACTTAAAAAATTATTCTCTATATTATGTGTTTCTTACTCATAAAATTTGAAAAACTTGATTTGAGTTTAGTGTAAACCTAAGAGTGTCTCCAATGGCGGACGTCCAGGTAGGACGTCGCTGACTCAACTTATTTTAACACAAATGATACCCGCAAGTATACGGGGCCAGTGTAGCAATTAGCAAGCAAGAGTATCGTATCCCACAGAGACAAATTCGTATCAACTTAACTACCACGAACAAATGTTGACTACTATCTAGAGAATCATGAAAGGTTTGGTTGTTTTCTAACACTAATAAAAGCATATAGTAAGCAAATAAACAAGTAAAAACAAGTAAACACGGAGTGAAAAGATAATATGGAGAAAAATTGTAGAGCTCAAGGATCCGATGCACAATTCCATGCTCTTATCCAATCAAATTGCCTTACCTTTTGGTGTCTCTAGAGCTACTAAGTCGACCACAATTATAGATTAAACCCCCTCCCGAGGTGAGAAACCTGTAGATTAGGTGCTAGGATTGAAGTCCCCTTCTAATCCTAAAACCCCTAACTCCCGAAAGCTTGATTAGGTCAAAGATCCCACTCAAAACCTCAACTCTCCCGAGTTTTATTGCATTAAGGTGTGAATTATTCCTATTTCCACATTAATTATTTCATCTCCCGATTAATCTAATTAATCCTGCACAATCAAGTGGTGATCAAGCAATTGAAAGGAATAAACCCAAGAATAATCAAATAACTACAAGAGCAAGGTAAGAGCAAAATTAATTGGATAAAAACTATGAAATTAGTGCATCTTCACCAAGAATTCTACAAAAAGGTGTTTAGCCACTCATGTTCTTCACAAAAACCATGTTTGAAACAAAGAATTCAATGAAATACATGTAGAAAAGATTAAGATATTCCTTGGAACGAATCTATGGAATGGCAACTTCAATCTTCCGATTGGAAGTCGTCAATCTTCAATTCCCTCTCTCAAAGGTGTTCTTGGGGGTGTGTGTGAGTGTTGGAGGCGGTAGGTGTTGAATCGATGTGAACCCTAGGTGTTTTTCCTTTAATCTTGCATCAAAAATTGCGTTTTTGCCAAAAGAATACGCCAAAATAGAGTACCCGGCCGGGTGGAATTATAAAGAGAAAAATTCACCCGGCCGGGTGGTCATTTTCGACCCCTTTCTGGCCATTTCCCGCAGAATTACAGTACCCGGCCGGGTGAATTTACAGTGTAATAATTCACCCGGCCGGGTGTAAGTTTCTGAATAGCGCAGTGTTCTTGTAACGGCCATAACTTCTTCTACCTCCGATTGAGGCGTGCAAGATACCCACGCGAAGATCTTTCGAAGACGAAGAGATTGATATGCATTATGGGCTGATTGGACTTCAAAATCTCCAGTAAATATTGTCTCAAAGCAAGGCTGCTGCACATCCACATATTTTGTACCTTTTTCTACACATTCTTAACAAAATGGTCAACATACCAATATAATAGAGAAGTATATATAAACATGTCCAATAATAGACAAAATATGATCAAATTCATACATAACCACCCTCTAAAACCATGTAAAATCCAAGTATATCAGTCGTCGACGTCTGACTGGACGTCCGCCGTAGTGGCTCCGAAGGGCGCCCGCACCCGTCGCATGGGCTCGCCCGTCCTCCCCATGGGCGGGCGGACGTCCGCCGTTGTGGCGACACACGGACGTCCCGTTCGGACGTCCGGTTTTTATATTTTTTTCTTTTTTTAAAAAAAAACTCTATAAATAGGGCTCGTTGAACTTCATTTCATTCACACCACTTGTGTTGACAAGTTTCTCTCTCTAAATCTACAAATTTCATTTATACTACAATGGAGTACAATAGGAATTCCCCCACCACGAGCGGAGGAAACACACCCCCGATTCCCACCGGAACAGAGGGAAACTTTGCGGGGACGAATTCCCAATTTGCGGGGATGAATCCCCAGATGGCGGGGATGACTCCCCAAATGTTCTACAATATGTTCCAGTGGATGAGTCAAATAGGTGGGTTGATGCCCGGGGCAGCGGGGATGGGCGTACGCCGTCAAATATGGCGGGGGTGGGTGGGATGTTGCCAGGGGCAGCGGGGATGGGCGGTATGCCGTCAATTGTGGCGGGGGTGGGTGGGATGATGCCCGGGGCAGTGGGGATGGGCGGTACGCCGCCAAATATGGCGGTGGGTGGGTCGATGCAGCACAGGAGCCCGAGGACGCCTAGGGAATCTGTCTATCGCCCATATATAGATTTGTTGGCCGACGATTCCCCTAGTACTGTTCCGGAGACTCAGTACACCGGCATCGAGACTTTCTCTTTTGAGGAGCTGGGAGCGGAGTTGGGGCTATCGCCGATCCGTGAGACTCCACACTTAACTAATGTAATCAAGAAACAAGAAATGAGAGCCTCAACGGCTACTTTCTAACAAACTAACTAACTCCAAACGGCTAGTTTCTAACTCTTGAATTCTGCTTCATTCTTTAAACCTTCCAAAATCTGAGTGTGCACTCATTCTAACAAATCTCCACCTGAGTACACAACTCAGGCCCCAGAAGAACATTAATCAGCCTCGTTAATGATCAAACTTGTCCCTACCTAGGGACTTAGTGAGCATATCAGCTGGATTGTGCAAGGTGTCAATCTTGACCACCTTCACTCTTTCCTTCTCAACTTCATCTCTAATGAAATGTAGTCTCACAATTATGTGTTTGCTCCTCTCATGGAAATACTGATGTTTAGCCAAGCACATAGCTGAGCTACTATCACAATGTACCACCATGGTTTTCTGATTCAAACCAAACTCTGAAATTCATGGGGCGAATAGACTTCATCTCCCTCGCGTCAGACATTTGTGGGTCCGCTCCTTAACCTCATTAAAGTCCACACCCTCTTGCTGTGTAAATCCTCTAGCCACCAACCGAGCCTCGAACTTAATTTTGTCTTTTTTAGTGGCTTCAACCTTCCTTTTAAACACCCACTTGCAGCTTACTAATCTCCTTTCTTTCCCATCAGATTTTAGCTGAGCCTTATCCACCAAAATCCATGTTTTATTCTTGAGTAAAGACTCAATTTCATCATCCATAGCTTCTATCCATCTCTCTCTGTCCTTACTCCTCATAGCTTCCTTGTAAGTGAGAGGATCAGTTAGCTCAATGTTTTCAGCAGCACATAAAGCATAATAAGCCTCATCAGAATATTTCTTAGGAGGTCCCATATTTCTCTTGCCTTTGTCTCTGGCAATCTGGTACTCCCTAGTAGTCTCAGATGTAGCTCCACCTTGACTAGAAGCACCTTCATCCTCAGTCTCTGACTCACTCTCAGAGCCACTAACTCCACCTACACATAGGCCACTTGACTCCACCTTAAAGAAGTCACTGTCATCTTTATTATGAGTTGAGTCACTCTTCAGATAGGGCACGTGAGTTTCAGTGAACACCACATCCCTACTAATAATCACTTTCTGCTTGCCAGGCTCAATACACCAGAGCCTATATCCTTTAACTCCCATCTGATAACCAAGCATGACACACCTTAGAGCCCTAGCTTCAAGTTTACTTTGTCTGACATGTGCAAAAGCTGCACATCCAAACACCTTGTACCTTGTGTAATCACTATGAGCTCCATACCACATAATCTGGAGTTTCTGACTTTATAGTTGTAGCAGGACACTTGTTGATAAGAAAAGCAGCAGTATACACTGCCTCTCCCCAGAACTTGCTGCTCAGACTAGAGCTTAGAAGTAGGCACCTAACCCTTTCCAGAATAGTTCTATCCATCCTCTCTGCAACCCCATTTTGTTGGGGGTTGTAGGGGACTGTCCTGTGCCTCTTCATTCCTTTCTCTTTGCAAAACTGATCAAACTCAGAGGATAGATATTCTAAGCCATTATCAGTCCTAAGGCACTTCACACTCCTGCCTTTCTCTAATTCCACTTCCTTGCACCATATTCTAAACTTAGAGAAAGTCTCTAACTTATCTTTCAAGATATACACCCATAATTTTCTAGTGTAATCATCAATAATAGACAAGTAGTACCTCCCTCCACCAACTGAATTTACAGGAGAGGGACCCCAAAGATCACTATAAATGTAATCAAGAGGGGCAGTGGATGAGTGTGTACCTGTTGGGTATGGAGCCTTCTTAGCCTTTCCCAGAATGCACTGCTCACAGGGATCCAGCATCTTGCAGCTACTCTCAGGAATCAGACCCTTCTTCACTAGCTCTTTCATACTCCCTTCTTCTGGATGGCCTAATCTCATATGCCACAGCCTCAGATTTTCAGCAGATACTGTATAGCTTTCACCATCAACAACCCTAGCAGTGAGATAGTAAAGAATGTGATCTCTGTCAGCTTTCATAATCACTTGATCCCAGACCTCACAAACATCTTTCCTTGATTTAACAAAATATTGAAACCTTTCTGCTCCAACATCCCCAAAGAGATCATATTCCTTTTTCACTTAAGGGATAAACCTCACTTCAGTCAAGATTTTGATAGAGCCATCTTGGATTCTCAGCTTCACCTTTCCAACTCCTCTGATCCTGCAAATATTATTGTTTCCAAGAAGAACAGTTCCATCTGCCTCAATGAGATCATGGAACCAACTCTTGTTAGGGCACATGTGAAAGCTGCACCCAGAATCCATAATCCACCTCTGACTAATCCCCTTATCTGCTACATTCAGGAGTTGGGTAGGAGGATCTACACCCTCTACACAATCAGAGGTGTTCTGCCCCTTGCCCTCAGATGCTTGCTTCCTCTTCCAAGCAAAGCAATCTTTCTTTAAATGCCCAGGTTTCTTGCACCAGTGGCATGACCTGGTTTCCTTCTGAATATCAGGGGTGGTTGCCTTTGAATATTCCTTATGCTTCTTCTTGAATTTTGGCTTCTTAAAATTCTTGACATTGAGAGCCTCTGGAGCTTGCACATCAGTGCCTTTACTGTTAGTTTTCTGGAGTTCCTTAGCCATGAGAGCTGAATAGACCTCTGTGTAAGTGATAGGCTTATCTCTACCATAGATAATGGCATCACTCAGTTGATCGTAGGAGCTAGGAAGAGCATTGAGTGTCAAGATAGCCTTATCTTCATCTGAAATCTTCACATCCACAGAGCCAAGATCATCAATAATCTTGTTGAACTCCTCTAGCTGCTCTATGATGGATGTATCTGCTGCAAAACTGTAGGAGTATAGCCTCTTCTTTAGGTAAAGTCTATTTGCTAGGGACTTCATCTAATATTTCCAAAATCCCCACAGCAGTCTTGCATTCTTGAACATCTTTGAGCACTTTGTCTCCCAGACACAAGATCACTGCACTATGGGCTTTGAGTTGCATTTCTTCCATCTTGGCCTGGGATTTGTCATCAAGAACTGGAGCCTTCCCTTTCTCTGCAGGTGCAAGAACCGCAGCCAACCCTTGTTGAATCAGCACAACCTTCATTTTCATCTTCCATAGGCCATAATCATTTTTGCCCGTGAATTTCTCTGCATCTAGCCTTGCTGCCATCTTGAAAATCGCCTGGAACTCAGCTTCAAGATTTCCCACAGGACGACGCCACTTGTTAGCTTAGCAAGACTCACACACTCTGATTATCTCACACACTCTCAGTATGAACAATCGCACACACACACTAGAATCTTGATGAAAAGTAGAGAGGATTTTCTTGGAGAAAAGGGATTCTCTTTATTGACTGAATTCTTACTCTACAAGATACAAAGGCCGAGCTATTTAAAGCTGGCACAAAAGTGGTAACCGCCACTTAACTAACAGAATCAAGAAACAAGAAATGAGAGCCTCAACGGCTACTTTCTAACAAACTAACTAACTCCAAACGGCTAGTTTCTAACTCTTGAATTCTGCTTCATTCTTTAAACCTTCCAGAATCTGAGTGTGCACTCATTCTAACAGAGGGAGTATGTAATTTTTTAATGAAGTATTCGAATTTTCCCGTATTCCGTGTCGACATTTTAATTCCGTAAATTGAATAATTGTGAATTTTTAATTTTATTGCGGGAAATCCTAGTGGGAAGCCCTAGTGTAGTGGGAAGTCCTAGTAAAATGGGAAGGGCTAGTGATGACGTGGCAGGAAGTTTTTGTGGGAAGTCCTAGTGGGAGGGGCGCCGCCGGAGACACTCTAAAGATAGGTATTTTTCTCCCAAAAACCAAAAATGGAATTAGTATTGGAGTATTATTGGAGCTGAGAGTGTCTCCAATGGCGAACGTTGACGTACTTGGATTTTGCTTGGTTTTAGAGAGTAATCTTGCAAGGTTTTGATCACATTTCATCTATTATCGGATATGATTATGATTACTTCTCTATTATTTTGGTATTGACCATTTTTGTTAAGAATGTGTAGAAAAAGGTACAAAATATATGAATGTGCAGCAGCCTTGGTTTGAGACAATATTAACTGGAGATTTTGAAGTCTAATCAGCCCCTAATGCATATCAATCCCTTTGTCTTCGAAAGAGCTTCGCGTTGGTATCTCGCACGCTTCAATCGGAGTTAGGTAGAAGAAGTTATGGCCGTTATAAGAACACTGCGCGTTCCAGAAAATTCCACGCGGCCGGGTGAATTAACCACCCGGCCGGGTACGGTGTTCTGCGCGGAATAAGTCAGAAAGTGGTCCAAAATGACCACCCGGCCGGGTGAATTTTACTCTTTATAATTCCACCCGGCCGGGTACGCTATTTTGGCGTATTTTTATGCCAAAAACGCGATTTTTGATGGGGGATTAAAAGGAAGAACGCCTAGGTTTCATAATTGAACATTCCACCGCCTCCAAGACATTCCACACTTCCCCAAGAACACCTTGAAGAGAGATTTGAAAATTGAAGACTACAAATCGAGAGATTGGAGTCTCTATTCCATAGAATCATTCCACATGAGTATTTATTTGCTTTCTTTGATGTATTTGATTGAATCCATTGTTTTGGTTTTCATGAAGAACATGAGTAGCTAATTTTATTGTGGAGTTTTGGTGAAGACTACAATGGATGTTTGTGATTAATTCAAGGACTTCTTTAGATTGCTTAGCTCTTGTAGATTCTTTGTTCATTCTTGTGCCTTTTCAATTCAATTGCTTAGCTACCAATTGAGTTTGTCTACCTTTATAGTTGTAATCGAGAGATACCTACCTAGGTTTGTTAAGAGAGTGAGCATCACTTTGATAATCTACACTCGAGAGAGGGGAATCTTAGTGAGGACTTGGGTCTTTTGTTCTATGGAATTAATCTAAACATATTAGAAGGAGACTTTAATATTAAGGGTTAATCTACGGGGTGAGTACACTCGCGAGGGGGCTCAACCTAGACTAGCGACTTTCCTAGTAATCCTAGAGACATAAAATGGGTGATCGAAGTTGTTGAATCAATCACAATACAATTCCATTGTAGTTGGATCCAAAACTCTACTCTTCTCTTTGTGGTATCTTTTCACTTGTGTTTATTTCTTCTTGTCACTTTTAATTTCTTTTTCATTGTTATATGCTTATAGTAGTGCTAGAACAAAATTTTTCTCTTTGGATTGTCTAGATAGTAATCGAAATTTGTTCATGGTACTTGAGTTGATACAATCTTGTCTCTGTGGGATACGATACTCTTGCTTGCTAATTGCTACACTAGCCGCGTACACTTGCGGGTATTATTTGTGTTAAAATAAGTTGAGTCAGACGTCCCGGTAGGACGCCGCTGACGTCCTACCGGACGTCCGCCGTAGTGAATGGGAAGGGCGCCCACGCCCATCCCATGTGCTCGTCGGATGGGCTCGCCCCTCACCCCCACGTCCGACCGGACGTCCGCCACTGTGGTGAATGTCGGACGTCCCGGTCGGACATCCGCGTTTTAAATTTTTTTTTTTGAAACTCTATAAATACGGCTCGTGTCAAAATTTTAATTCCGTAAATTTTAATTTTAATTGTGAATTTATTAATTTTATTGCGGGAAGTCCTAGTGCAATGGGAAGTCCTAGTGAAATAAGAAGTCCTAGTGGGAAGGGCGCCACTGGAGATGCTCTAATTACCTATTATATTTTAGGTTCTAGTGTACCTTTGAAGATGGTCTTAGAATTTGAAGTGCGTACAACACATACTAATTCAATTAATGGAAATAATATTATACTGCATATAGTACCCTTGTATGGTTAATGAAGAGTTTGAGATCTTTTTCTATTCAAATTTCATATGTTTAATAACGATAGTATTTATTTAGTAATTTATACAAATGTGAACATAATTATGAAAAATGTTCAAAAGCGGCGACAATGTGTAATTTATTAAGTATTGCTAGCTATAGCCTATATTATACAAAAATTGTTTAAAAGTGGACACAAAATTTCATATTTGACCATTTAACTAAAAATTTTAAATTTTTATTTACTACCAACTGTAAAAGTGGAGTATTTAATTACTGATTTTGCAACATATAATATTCGTATTATAACATATAGCTGAGAATTAAGAAATTAACATGACATATTAACGATAAATAAAATGACTCACTATGTTGGATCTCTTTCCACATCAATTTTCCAAATCGGAATCTTTTATTGTTGTAAAATCAGATAAATTAATAGTCGAATAATTTATAGGTATATTTTAAATATCGATAATTTAGTGACAAATTACCTTAGTATATAAATATATGTCACAAAGCGCTCATTACACATAATATAACATCAAACTCTGATTCCTCTACTTCATATCTCAGTTTGCGATGTCGAAAACTTACGATGAGTTAAAGAAATGGATAGTGATGATGAGCATAGTTGCCGCGGTGGCAGCCGAGCCTCAAGTTCCTTGTCTCTTCATATTCGGCGACTCACTGATCGACAACGGCAACAACAACAATCTGCTTACTATTGCAAAGGTTAACTTCAAGCCCTACGGTATCGATTTTCCGTTGGGCCCCACAGGGAGATTTTCCAACGGCAACACTATTGTTGATATCATGGGTAACTAATGTTGACATTGACATATATACGAAATTTTCATAAATACATATGGTTTCAAATATTTGATTTTTTTTTTTAAATTGTGCTTTTTGCAGCCCAATTGCTAGGGTTTGAGGATTATATTCCCTCGTATTTTACTGTTCAGGGCAAGCAAATACTAAGCGGAGTCAACTTTGCCTCTGCTGCTGCCGGAATCCGACCAGAAACCGGCCTCAATTGGGTAACGTAAAACAAGAAATAACTAGTCTTGTGTCTCCGCGTTTTGGTTTATTTGTTTTTCTCGAACTTTTGTCTGATAGTCATTGGTTCGAATGCTTTCTTTTAGGAAAAAAGAAACAACTTCCTATCTCTATCTATGAAAACTAGTCTCCGTAAGAGGCGATACGGATTTTAATGCGTATTTGATAAGTAAGAGCAAGGAGAAAAAGTAGTTGATGCAGTGTTAATTATAAGTGGGACCTACATAATTAGTTATGAGAGATGAGATTATTTTTTATGGAAGCAATTGTATATTTTTTTGCCATTAGCTAGCCTATTAATTAGTTAGTTAACTTAATCTAGTTGTTTCAGGGCGACCGGTTTACTTTCGATGAGCAACTGACAAACTTCAAAAACACGGTGGAGCAACTCGATGCCATACTCGGGGGGCGAGAAGCGACATTAAATCACTTGGGCAAGTGCATATTCATAAGCGGATTCGGCAACAACGACTTCCTCAACAACTACTTCTTGCCTGCAGTTTACAACACCAGTAAAATGTATACGCTCCAACAATACATCCCCGTTCTCCTCAATCGATATACCGAGCAACTCAAGGTACACTGCACCCGACACCTTAGTTTCCACAAATCTCAATCATCATTGTCGTCGTCATCCCATTGTTCGCCATGATCGTAGATTCTGTATACCTATGGAGCTAGAAAGCTCGCTCTAGTGGGAGCAGCACCGATTGGATGCATCCCTTTCACGTTGTTTACGAGGAGTGATGGCGTGAAATGTGCGGACGACGAAAACCGAGCTAGCCAGATGTACAACACACAACTCAGAGCAAGGATTGATGTTTTCAACGCTAGATTTCATGGGGCGCACTTTATATTGATCGACGGTTATAATCTCATCAACGATGTCATCAATAACGCCGAAGCCTATGGTTAGTACGGTCCACCATTTTATTACAAATGTTCGTTTAGTACTGTGGAATTGAAGGGGTGGATTTTGAATCATGGAACCTTCAATTCTACATCCACTTTTTAGTGTAGTACCATAAAATATTTAAATTTGGAATTTATTCCTCTCAATTCTACAATTTAAATTGTATAGATATAATAAATACTCTCTCCGTCGCTAAAGAATACGCACTTTTGGTTCGTCACGAGTTTTGATGCAAAATTGGTAAAGTAAGAGAGATGTAGAGAGAAAAAATAATTAAATTATTGTTAGTGGAAGATTGTTCCCACCTCATTAGAGAGATAAGAGTTTCCAAATTTAGAAAATGCATATATTGTGGGATGGACTAAAAAGAAAAGAGTGCATATTTTTGTGGGACGGAGGGAGTACTTGAACTTTCAAATTATTAAAATTGGACAATTCTCTAACAAAAACACACTTCACGCACAACACAATACACTACATGCACACTATACACTTACTAGTCTACTACACACATGTTGCATACTGCACAATACACCTACTACACACAAAATACACAGACAATAAAAAAAATTATATATGGTTTTGGTTTTTAAGGTTTTAAGGTGAAGAACAAGGCATGTTGTGGCTCGTCGCTGATATGTCTCCCAAACGACTACGTGTGTCCTAACAGAAGTGATCATGTGTTTTGGGATTTTGCACATCCCTCGGAAACTGCATGCACGATCGTGGCAAGAAGAGCATACGTAGCTCAGAAGCCGACAGATGCTTATCCCTTTGATCTTCGCCGCTTGGCCCAACTTTGAACAAGCATGAAATTAATGTTTGATGCCTCTCGCAATTAAGGCTATAATTAGCATGTGCTTCCCAACATTTCATATTCACACCGAATATTGGAAACAATGCCCTCTTTTCAATTGATGAATGGATCCATAAAATGCGAAATAGTTATCTTTTGAAAATATTACAATGAATTGCTTATTCTATGAGAATTGATCATGACAAAAAGGTGACGAGAAAAGTGTATCTTTTGCAAGCAAATTATATTCCGAGTTCACTCGGAATAGTGAGCCGATTCACAAGTGGTCTGAGTAAGAAGCAGTCAAGTGAATTATAAGATATTTGAGAAGTAGTATCACGAACAAGCTTTGTGTTTGATGACAAAAGCATTCGTTAACAGGTTATGTTATTGCAAAAATGTTCTTAATGGGAGGAGTACAACGTATCATGGTACCGCTATCCGTTGCTCTATTAAGTTCCAGGATGTCATTGCTTTGTCTACAATTAAAGTTGGGTATGTAGCATTAACAAAGACAAACAAACAAATAGTGTGGTTGCTGAATTTTTAGGGTAAGCTTGGAAACGAGTATAAGAATAATGCTCTATCATAATAACGGTCCAAGTGCTACAACCTTGGCAACAAATTCGACATCTCATACAAGGACAAAACATGCTGAGCGCCCACTCCCATTTAATGCTATAGATGAATTCCCGCTTGCCCTACCATTTCATATTCACACCAAGGCCATTATTTTCAATTAATGTATGGATCAATAAAATTCATTTACTAATGCGATATTGATTTATTAATTTCAGAAATATTATGACTACTTTCAGAGCACTAAACAATTTTTTTTTTCAATTAATGAATTTTGGTTTGCCCCCACAGCCCCACTCTATGCAGTATAGCATTACTTCACTCAAATAAAAATCCCCGCTTGACATGCATGAAAGCCGATATAAAACACATGGACGAAACGTCGTATTGCCTAACAATATTTAAACCATATATTTTTAAATCTCTTGTCACATTAGTGTATAGTTTGCAAAAAATAAAAGACGGATGATTGTAAAGATTAATACTTTTATAATTTATTTTTTATTTTGAAAAGTAAGTAATGACAAGCATCTGACCATTTCTAGTTAGGTATTAGTAAGAACAAAATTAAAATCTTTTTTAAAATAAGCTTAGCCAAACTCCACATGTATTTTTAGCGCATAAATTAATAAAAAAAAATTAACTTTCTCTCTTCGTCTAGGGTTAACTAGTCCATAGATTCTACAATTGCGACAAAGAAAGGCCCTCTTTCTCCGCCGTTGTCTCCGGCGACTTTGTGATCGACAAACTCAGGTGAATTTAGCTGTACTTCTGTGATTTTTTTGTATGGAACTTCAATTTGATTGACTTATTTCTTGAGATTCATTTTCGTGGTCTGGGATTTTGAGTTTCTAAGAATTACTAGGTGGATTTTGAGTTTCTTTTTAAGGACGGTTACATAGTTTTCACATATCCGTAGAATATGCAATTAAAAGTCCATGGGCTTGATAATGCACATGAAGCATATCTTATGGGCTGGGTCCACTAATTTCTTAAACATCCAAGAAACAAACTAGATTTAGGTATTTTTAAGGGGTAACTGCTTTTAAAGTCACCAACTTTCTCTGAATTCCGATTTTTTCCACGAACTTTAAAAAGTTCGTGTAATATCATGAACTTTATTGTCGGTTGTCATTTTCCCATATCAGGTTTTCCGGTCTGGTTCAAATTATTCGTTACCTATTAAGATAATGTTTAAATTCTTTTATCTTACTATCATTATCTTCATCTTTGAAATAGCTTCGCGTGGGTACCTTGTACGCCTCAATCGGAACTCTGAAGAAGTTATGGCCATTTGATGAAGGCTGCAACCTTGTACTATCATAATGGCCATAACTTCTTCATCCGAGTTCCGATTGAGGCGTACAAGGTACCCATGCGAAGCTATTTCAAAGACGAAGATAACGATAGTAAGATAAAAGAATTTGGACATTGTCTTAATAGGAAACGAACAGTTTGAATCAGACAGGAAAACCTGACATGAGAAAATGACAACCGACAATAAAGTTCGTGACATTACACGAACTTTTTAAAGTTCGTGGGAAAAACCGGAATTCATAGAAAGTTGGTGACTTTAAAAGCAGTTACCCCTATTTTTAATTACAAAGTTAATAGAATTACAAATTAATTAATGGGATATATAAATGTAACACGTTAATTTAAAAATAATAAGTCTACAATCTCATCTTTTAGTAATTTAAAAATGTTATACGTTTACTTCTTATATTAAAAAATGACATTTTGCACTAACTACCACCAAAAATTTGCAATTGAAAGTTTGTGTCCGTATCGTGAAGTCCGTATCACAAAATTCTAGATAGGTCTGCACCATAACCTAGCTACTCGATCTTTTTAATGTTTTAATTACGATAAAGTAATTGTATTAGCTAGTACTCTCTTTCTTCATACAAAAATGTCTTATTTTTACTATTTTGGAGTGTTCGCGATTTATAGTTCTATTTATCTTTTTTTCGTTCTAGGTTGACCAACTATTCATCAAATTCATTATACTCATATTATATTATATAACAATTCTTATATAAAACTGGGGTTCATATTCTACCAACTAATTTTCTTATATTTCTACACAAAATCAAACAAATTCTTAAAAATACCGCCGAGTCGAATGAGACTATAAATGATTAACGGAGGAAGTGGTGTATATTAACCTATTACTAATAAATAGTTCACAAAATAATTAACGACATTAATTGACAAGGATAAGTCCTAGTTTACTTTGAACTTTTATTAGTTATATATATATATATAGGGGTGCGTTAAAATGACAACACTCTTAAAATGACACTGTGACACCACGCTAGACTGCAATATTATAAACGCTAGACTGCAATATCCAATACACTAGACTGCAATCTATAGATTGCAGTCCAGCGTATTGGATATTGCAGGCGGGAAAAATTGCAGTCTAGCGTATTGGATATTGCAATCCGCGAAAATTTACCCTTGAATAATTTTTATGATTGCCACATGGCAGCTGATTATTCGTCCATGTGTACAAATGATTGGCTAAGATTGATGGTATGGTGTTACTTTAAGAGGTGTTGTCATTTTAACACAAACCTATATATATATATATGGAAGTAAGCAATTGCGATTCTTTGATGGCGGTGGGGCAATGCTACATTTCATGTATACAACATTGAATATTTTGGTTAGAGCATCTCAGACCGTTTATATTAAAATCAAATCCATTTTAGTGTAAATATAACATCAAATATGATTTTACTCCAATCATTTATACTAAACTTAAACTTAAAAGAATATTCTCTATATTATATTTTTTTACTCATAAAATTTGAAAAACTTGGTTTGAGTTTAGTATAAACCGAAAAATAGGTATTTTTCCCCAAAAACCAAAAATGTGATTGGTTTTGAAGTATTATTGAAGCTAATTATCTATCCCATTTTAGGTTTTAGTATACATTTAGAGATGGTCTTAGTCTGAACTTTCAAGTTTGTACAAATCGAACACATACTAATTCAATTAATGGAAATAATATTATACTGCATATAGCTAGTACCCTTGTATGGTTATTGAAGAGTTTGAGATATTATTCTGTTCAAATTTCATATGTTCAATAACGATAGTATTTATTTAATAAGCGTCCCCGGTTCTCAAATTATACAAATGTGAACATAATTATGAAAAATGTTAAAAAGCGGCGACAATGTGTAATTTATTAAGTATTGCTAGCTATAGCCTATATTATACAAAAATTGTTTAAAAGTGGACACAAAATCTCATATTTGACCATTTAACTAAAAAAATTTATTTTTTATTTATGAACATAATTATGAAAAATGTTAAAAAGCGGCGACAATGTGTAAATTATCAAGTATTGGTAACTATAGCCTATATTATACAAAAATTGTTTAAAAGTGGACACAAAATCTCATATTTGACCATTTAACTAAATTTTTTTTTTTATTTACTACCAACTGTAAAAGTGGAGTATTTAATTACCGATTTTGCAAACATATAATATTCGTATTATAAGATATACCTGAGAATTAAGATATTAACATGACATATTAACGATAAATAAAATGACTCACTATGTTAGATCTCTTTCCACATCAATTTTCCAAATGGGAATCTTTTATTGTTGTAAAATCAGATAAATTAATAGTCGAATAATTTATAGGTATATATATTTTAAAGATCGATAATTTAGTGACAAATAACCTTAGTATATAAATATATGTCTCAAAGCGCTCATTACACATAATATAACATCAAACTCTGATTCCTCTACTTCATATCTCAGTGTCCTTCTCTTGCCAAACTGCAGGTAGATGTCGAAAACTAACGACGAGTTAAAGAAATGGATAGTGATAATGAGCATGGTTGCTGCGGTGGCGGCCGAGCCTCAAGTTCCTTGTCTCTTCATATTCGGCGACTCACTGATCGACAACGGCAACAACAACAATCTGCTTTCTATTGCAAAGGTTAACTTCAAGCCCTACGGTATCGATTTTCCGTTGGGCCCCACGGGGAGATTTTCCAACGGCAAGACCGTTGTTGATATCATGGGTAACTAATGCTGACATTGACATATATATGAAATTTTCATAAATACATATGATTTCAAATATTTGATTTTTTTAAATTTTTTGTGTTTTTTGCAGCCCAATTGCTAGGGTTTGAGGATTATATTCCCTCGTATGCGACTGCTCAGAGGAGTCAAATACTAAGGGGAGTCAACTTTGCCTCTTACTTTCGACGAGCAACTAACTAACTTCCAAAACACGGTGGAGCAACTCGATGCCATACTCGGGGGGCGAGAAGCGACATTAAATCACTTGGGCAAGTGCATATTCATAAGCGGATTCGGCAACAACGACTTCCTCAACAACTACTTCTTGCCTGCAGTTTACAACACCAGTAAAATGTATACGCTCCAACAATACATCCCCGTTCTCCTCAATCGATATACCGAGCAACTCAAGGTACACTGCACCCGACACCTTAGTTTCCACAAATCTCAATCATCATCGTCGTCGTCATCCCATTGTTCGCCATGATCGTAGATTCTGTATACCTATGGAGCTAGAAAGCTGGCTCTAGTGGGAGCAGCACCGATTGGATGCATCCCTTTCACGTTGTTTACGAGGAGTGATGGCGTGAAATGTGCGGACGACGAAAACCGAGCTAGCCAGATGTACAACACACAACTCAGAGCAAGGATTGATGTTTTCAACGCTAGATTTCATGTAAGGCTATAATTAGCATGTGCTTCCCAACATTTCATATTCACACCGAATATTGGAAACAATGCCCTCTTTTCAATTGATGAATGGATCAATAAAATGCGAAATAGTTTACTTTTGAAAATATTACTATCAATTGCTTATTATATATGTTAAGTGTATTTGGTTATGAGAATTGATCGTGACAAAAAGGTGACGAGAACAGTGTATCTTTTGCGGGCGAATTATATTCCGAAGGTCATGGAAAGATTTGGTATGGATCTCTCGAAACATATGAATATCCCATTTTAAAAGACACTTCAAGCTTTCTAGAATTGATTGCCATAAGACAAATAAGAACGTGACAAAATGAAATTAAAAAAAAAATCTATAATTATGCCTTATTGATTGTTAGCATCATGTATGGCATGACGTGGATGCGACTTGATATTACTCATACACTGGGAGTAGTGAGCCGGTTCACAAGTGATCTGAGTAAGAAGCATTGAGAAGCAGTCAAGTGAATTCTAAGATATTTGAGAATACTTGTGTTTTGATGACAAAAGCATTTCGTTAATAGGTTGTGTTGTTGCAAAAATGTTCTTAATGGAAGGAGTACAACGTATCATGGTACCGCTATCCGTTGTTTTCTTAAGTTGCAGGATGTCGTTGCTTTGTCTACAATTAAAGTTGGGTATGTTGTATTAACAAAGACAAATAAACAAATAGTGTGGTTGCAGTAGGGTCAATTTAAAAACGAGTTTAAGAATAACGCTATATCATAATAACAGTCGAAGTGCTGCAACCCTGGCAACAAATTCGACGTCTCATTCAAGGACAAAACCTGCCGAGTGCCCACTCGCATTTAATGCTACAGATAAATTCCCGCTTGCCCTACCATTTCATATTCACACTAAAGCCATCATTTTCAATTAATGTATGGATCAATAAAATTCGTTCACTAATGCGATATTATGACTACTTTCATAGCACAAATGCCATTTTTTTTTTCAAGTAATGATTTTTGGTTTGCCCCCACAGCCCCACTCTATGCAGTATAGCATTACTTCACTCAAATTCCGCTAGATATGAAAGCAGATATAAAACACATGGACGAAACGTCATTTTGCCTAACAATATTTACACCATATGTTTGTAAATAGTTTGCAAAAAATAAAAGAAGGATGATTGTAAGGATTAATACTTTTATAATTTATTTTTTAGATAGATTTCGGAAAAAGGGGCTCAATTCGCAGGCCTTTCGAAATTTAGGATTAAATTCGCTGACCTTTCGGAATATGGGATTGTGGCATGCGAATTTTTCGAAATAAAGGATTTTCGATTTTTTTATGTGTTTTGTTTTCTTTTTCTTATTATTGCTCTCACAATATTTATGAATGGACTAAATTATCCCTAAATTGTGTAATGGAGTATTTTTTTATTCCAATTTTATTTTCTTAATTCCCACTTCAACTCATCGCTCCATCTCATCGGAAACCTCCATCTCATGCTCCGCCGCCCCCCACTGCCTCTCTGTGACCTCGCCGCCACACAAGGCCCCCTGATGCATCTCCAGCTCGGCGAGCTCCACTTCCTCATCGTCTCCTCCGTCGACTTCGCGAAGCAAGTGATGAGAACTCACGACGCCAACTTCGCCAATGCCAGCAAGCAGAGCGATCCCATGCTCCGCCGCCACGATCGTGTTCGCCGTCGGCGCATTCACCACCAAACACCCGAACTCTGTCGCCGCCTGCAGATCCACATTATCAATCCCGACGCCGGCAATTCCAACGACCTTCAGCTTCCCCTTCGCCGCCTCGAACACTGAATGCTCCATTTCTTAATCCCTCTATCTCCCAGTCCGATTCCTCTGCCCACCAAGGCCAAATTCCTTCACAATTGCATAAACCATCCAACTGCTAATCCAACTACAAAGAGGGTGGGGGAATTTGAGTTTTTGTAATTGATTCTTTTAGATGGATCGGAAGTGGGAGAGAAACAGGTAGACGACAGCTAAGGGAGGAGGCAGTGGTGATTAACTGTGATCCGTAGACATTGGTGAAAATAAAATTGGAGTAAAAAATTAAAATTGGGGTGAAATATTAGGGATAATTTGGTCCATTTTAAATATTGTTAGAGCAATAATAAGAAAAAAGGAAACAAAACACGTAAAAAATCGAAAATCCCTTATTCCGAAAAATTCGCATGCCACGATCCCATATTCCGAAAGGTAAGCGAATTTAATCCTAAATTTCGAAA
Source organism: Salvia hispanica (assembly GCF_023119035.1). NCBI lineage: Eukaryota > Viridiplantae > Streptophyta > Magnoliopsida > Lamiales > Lamiaceae > Salvia > Salvia hispanica. The sequence continues at coordinate 43,257,581 of NC_062970.1, read as the reverse complement.
GGTCTGCGAATTGAGCCCCTTTTTCCGAAATCTCTCTATTTTTTATTTTGAAAAGTAAGTAACGACAAGCATTTAACCATTTCTAGTTAGGTATATTTTTCTTACTACTAATACCTTATTAGTAAGAAATATTAAAATCTTTTTTAAAATAAGCTTAGTATTTTTAGCGTATAAAATAAAATAAAAAAATTAACTTTCTGTCTTCGTCTAGGGTTAACTAGTCCATAGATTCTACAATTGCGATAAAGAAAAGCCCTTTTTCTCCGCCGTTGTCTCCGGCGACTTTGTGATCGACAAACTCAGGTGAATTTAGCTGTACTTCTGTGTTTTTGTTGACATGAAAATGACAATGTGAGCTCTTTCTGGTCTACACTAGCAGTGGTAGCAAATCGAAGAAAATGCTGCAATAGTTGAATTTTTGGCTTTTTTGGTAGCATTTATTTGTAGGGCTCACGATTTTGTTTCTGAATTGGGCATAGGATTTTGTTATGATTGTCTTTGATTTGGCAGCATGAATTTGAATGCTGAAATTCCCGCTGTAAATAATGGGGAATATGAGGATTTGTGTGCAAATTAAATGATTTCAAGTTTGTGAAATTAACTAGTCATTTGAACTCTCTAAAACTGATCAAGTAAACTGGATTTCTGAAACTTGGAATTTAATCATAAAACATAGCCTCATCATAAGATTGTTAGCTCTTTTTCTAGTGTTAACATTACCATTAGATGATGAAAATGTGTTGGAGATAAAAAGAAGATTCTCTTTATTGTGGCTAAAAAGGAGCCTCGTAGCTTTTGTGTTTTAGCTGTTAGTTATTTGTTCGGGATTCGAGAGGTTTCTATAAGTATCTATACTAATGTATTGAACAATGTGCCGTATCGGGATGAAAATTGAGAATCAGAAGTCATGGCTCTGTTTCTCTCCATCTCTTGTTAACTGGTTTCTTACTAACAAGCCACAGTTTAATCCTAATTTGGCGTTGCTGCTCGTACTTATTCATAGGGTTTATGGATTGTGTTTTATCTGTGAGTTATTTGTTCGGGGTTCGAGAGGTTTCTATAAGTATCTACACTGTTGTATTGAACAATATGTCGTATCTGAATGAAAATTGAGTATAAGAAATAATGGCTTTGTTTCTCTCCATCTCTCGTTATTGCTTTCTTTCATTAGTTCATATCCTGATCTTGTTGGATTGAGGTGTATGAGATAGAATCTAGCACTTGGCAGCTCATACTTATTCATAGGGTTTAAAGATTTGTTTCTGAATTAGGTGAAAGATTTCTTTTATGGTTTAAATACTTAAATTGACTGCTTTGATTTGGCAGCATGAATCCGAAGAAGGACAAAGTTCATGCTGTAACTCCCGAGGAGGATTATGGTGATAGATGGATGAGACTGATCTGGAACAATGATCTTTTGACGAAAATATTTATCCTGTTACCTGCAAAATCTGTTACCCGATGCAAGTTAGTATGCAAACATTGGCTCTCACTGGTCTCCTCTGAGAAATTCTGCCATCTCCACACCCTGCACTCCCCAAAGCTGCAGCCGTCTCTTCTCCTGAATCCGAACCTGGGGAATCCAAGCTTGCAGTTCTTTAACTTCAATCCATTCATGAATGGCGAGAAGCTGATGATACCTTACACCTTCTCTTTTCCAAACCCCATCATCATTAGTTCTTGTAATGGGCTGATGCTGCTAAAATCTCACCATAAAGATGAGAGTTTCCATGTATACAATCCCACCACTAAGCTGTCAAGAAAGATTAGTGTTACCGATGCTTATCGTGACAATATTGTGGCGCTTGCATTAGCTTTTGATCCTTCAAAGTCTCCCCACTACAAGGTTGTTTGCATTAAGTCAACCTCAGAAGATCGTATCAATCCTCTTGAGGTAGATACTTGTGCGATCGAGGTTTATGACTCAGAGAGTTGCGTTTGGAAGCTCATGTTGCGATTTGTGTTTCCTCAAAGGCTTGAAATGTGTGGTGGATACGGGGGAGTGTACTGTAGTGGATCGATATATTGGGATATCTTGGACACACTCGTCTACTATGATATTGCCCAGAATGATTTCGATACTCTAGATATGCCTAGATATTCACCTTCTCTCCGGAAACATATTCTACTTTCGGTTGACTCTTCCTCTCTTCTGCAAGGGGCAAATGGTCATCTATACATATCTAGATTGTTCACAAAGGCTAGCAACTGTCAATTGATTAAGCTGTTTGAGTTGGATATGCATGATCGTCGTTCTTCTTCGTGGTTCTTGAGGTACGATGAAACAATCCCTCACCATGAACACATTTCCCCAATTAATGGCTATAATGAACAATTGAGATTCATTAAGGGATCATACGACACAGAGACGTGCAGTGTACTGTCTCATATGTATGGGATGATTAGTGTCTATAGTTTCCTCGACAAGAGCTATAAGTTGCTCGTTGATGTGACAGGCCCACCATTCAACATTCAGGCCAGTTATGGGGGTCCTCATATGGAAATGTATGAATTTATTGAATGTTTAGCTGTTGTTTGAGGGATGAGATGCAACTTAGACTACTTTGATGATATTACTATGTGACTCTATGCTGATGATTTTTAGTTTGGTGTTTTAATGCAACATTTTCTATGTTATCTTAGCATTGTGTTTATGAACAATCTTTATTTGAGCTACTGATCATGCATCTCATGCCGTCCACGAAACCTTAAACTTTGGAGTAGAACTCATCAAGTCAGGTCATTTCCAGGCCAAGTTGTATGGCATAATACTCCATCCGTTTGTCTCATATTTCATTTTCTGTCTTTTTTCTCAAATAATTGTCTCAATTAGTTTTTGTTATTTTTGGTGATTAAATTTCACATTCACTAACTTTTTCCGTTTATATTTTATTACTTTCATGCACAAGATTTAATAAATTGATGTTTGAAAGTTAAATAAGGTGAAAATAAAGTATGGAAAAAGAATGAAGTAAAAGGAGAGTAGAGTAGAAGATATATAGAATGAAATTTTAGCCAAAAAAATAGTGAAAAAAGATTGGGACGACTTGAATATCGTGCTACTGGGCAAGTAGCTTTGACAGAAGTAGCATATAAATGCATACTCATATTCCACTCGCTTTCCTTTATAGTAATTTTTAAAATCTGAGCCGAGTCAAAGTAATATATAAACTATTTAATGCATCTCACTATTAATGAGTCATATTTCTTTTTTTGTCGCCTCATCATAAATGTGTCATTAGTCTTTTTAGTAATACTAATACTGCTATTTTTATTCTCTTTTACACTATTTTATTTCCTATTTTATTTTTTTTTCTTTTTTCTATTTTATTTTTTAGCATAATTTATTTTCTCCATATTAAATTTATTTGAATATTATTTTTTAAAATTTAGTGCTCAAAGAGAAGTAATGCCCCAGTTACTAGGCAAGTATGGAAGAAGTTAAGGCAAGTAGCCAATCTTTTTGCAAGCCCAATTGTAGTTTTGAGTCTTTCATATCAATATACACACTATCCGTCTTATTATAAGTGATACATTTTTTCATTTTAGATGCCTACTTCTACTTTTTTTACTATCTTTACTCACCTAAAAAAAAAAGATATTTGTATAAAATTACTCGTCAAATAAAAAATGCTTCATTTAGAGTGCGTCAAAATATTTCTAGGCTCATCAATTGCTCAATTGGGCTTAGAAAACTGTTTTTAAATTCTGGCCCATTAGTTCAATGTAAATTATTGCAACAAGTCATGATTTCATATAAGAAATAAAATTCAATTTAGATCATTAAATTAGAAACAAAAAAAGACAATATTAATGCTAATAAATTTAATATGTTTTGATTATAAATTGATATGTTCAACTGAATTCAATAATATTGGTTTCATTTTTAGGTGGTATATGTTGATATTTTGACTATAATACTTTTTTGAATAAAATAAAAGAGAAATTGAAAAATCATCTAGTGACACATGGCATAAAACAGATTCCATATTTTATTCTCTGTTTATATAACAAATTAAACATCATTTTCTTGAATTTATACTTCAAAAGATATGTTTCATTAATTGATATCTCACTTAATAATGGAGCAAATGAAGCACTTATCTCTTTAAAATAAGTTTAGCCAAACAAGTCCTTACTTTGCGCATAAAACTAATAAAATGAATTGTAAACTGATATATTCAATTGAATTGAGATATAAGTATATATCGTAAGAGTACTTTTTAAATAAAATTAAAGAGAAATTGAAAAATGTGTAATTCTCCAAATTGAATTAAAGAGATGTGAAATTAACTACTCATTCGAACTCTCCAAACTGATATATCAACTCGTCGGATTCGACCGGGATGGTGAATTCCTTGACTACCGCGGAACTGGTGACGTTTGAGGGGCGGAATTAAGTTTCGCAGTAGCATAAGTACGAGGAAGTGATCGGTTGGAAAGAATGAAGCTTAATTGGGTTTCTAATAAATTTCAAATTCATCCTTCTAAAAAAAATCTCAAATTTATTAGGTTGCTAATAGCAAATTTAAAGATTAATAAAGTCAAAATCTCACTTAATTGGATCTTACTGTCAGTTTTTTACGGCACCATCAAAATAGGATGATTCTATTGAGATTCATTTTTGAAAAATAATATTCAGGATCAACTTCGTAAACTAATCATATACTCCATGACTGACAATGTATTTTAGCCTAAGAAGGAATGATATGCTGCATGCGCTCCTATATATGAGCGCTACTTAGGCGACTGCTGACATAGCATTGACATAATCATTTTTTGTTTTACTCTGTATTAGTTTCTTTCGTTTTCTCCCACAAGGTTACAAACACGAATTCGGAGGATTCTATTTTATTTTTCACATACATTTTTTTCTTCATATAAAATTAATTTTAATGTTATTTTTTCAAAATTTGGTGCAAGAAGAAATAAGGCCCCAGTTTTAAATGGGATGAATGGAGTGCATGATATTATAGATGTTACTCCATGCGTGTCATAATAGTTGTCACACTTTCCTTTTTAGTTTGTCTAATAAAAGATTTCACGTCTCATAATAGTTGTCGCACTTTCCTTTTTAGTTTGTCTCATAAAAGATGCCACATTTCATTTTCTGAAGAAAAAATTCTCTCTCTCACTAATATAAATATATTATTTTATCATTCCACTTAACGCACAAAATAATACTCCATCTGTTCCCTCATAGTTGAGTCATTTTTCTACTTTGGGAAGTTCTCTCATAGTTGAGTCATTTCTATATACAGTAACACTTTTTCTCTCTCTTACTTTATTTACTTTCTTCTTTATTATCTCTCTTATTATTTTTTATCTATTTACTTAACACACTAAACATCCATTTCTTAAACTCCGTGTCGAAAAGTTTTGCTTCAACTATGAGGGAACAAGGGAGTAACTCCTAAAACATCATGTTGTTACCCAAATGTATCATTTGACAAGGAAGTACTACTCCCTCCGTCCCAAGATAAGCGAGTCACATTCCTTTTTGGGATGTCACATTATAAGTGAGTTATTTTCCTTTTTAGCAAAAAAATCTTCTCTCTTACTTTATTCTCCACCTATTTTATTCTCTTTTTACTTCTTTATTTTTCTTTCTCTCATACTTTATCCTCTATACTTTAACTATTTAAATATTAATTCCATAATTCCATGCCCAAAAGAAGGACTTCACTCATCTCGAGAATCTCGAGACAGAGGAAGTATTACAAGTAAGAAACTCATGCATTACTAGCTAAGTATGGAAGAAGTTTAGGCAAGTAGCCCATCTTTTGTAAGCCCATTGGTAGTTTTGGTCCTTGTATATATATACACATCAATCCGTCTCACTCTAAGTGATACTCCCTCCGTCCACACAAATAAATAAAGTTATTAATGACATATTATTAATATATAATTGGGAAAGTAAGATAGAGTAACGGAAAATATGGTGAGACTAGTGTTAGTGGATCGTGGGATACATATTTAGAATGATGTGTTTGGTTGGTATATTGGTTTAAAACTTTTAATTTTTAGAATTAGTCTGATTTATGTGGACGGCCTAAAATAGTAAAACTTGTCTATTTTTATGGATGAAAAAAGTTTTTTTTTTTTTTAAATATCTATTTTAATGGATATACTTTTTAGACTAGAAAACATCAATAAGTTTACTTATCCTCTTTTCGCTAAAAAAAACCAAATAAATTTCCACATTTTATAAGAAATGCTCTATCTAGAGTGCATCAAATAAAGTGGAGTAGTACTTCAAGGCTCATCAATTTCTCAATAGGGCTTAGAAGCAGTTTTTTATATTTTTGGCCCATTAGTTAAATGCATAAGGTCCGTCATGATTCTTAATAGTACTTTATTCTCTTGAAAAAAACGAATTTATCTCTAGGTTTAGGTTAAGCTAGTCAACGACACACAGTCGATTTGTCTACAATTACGTTAAAGAAAAGCCTTATTTTTCCGCCGTTGTCTCCGGCGGCTTTGTGATCGACAAACTCAGGTGAAGTTGGTTGCAGTTTCTGTGTTTCGTTGATGTCAAAATCTCTTTCTTATTTGCCTCTTTTCTACACTAACAATGGTACCAAATCCACACACTTGTTGTAAAAGATGAATATTTGGCTTTGTTATTTCTTCCTTCGCCCCAAGTTACCGATTCCATTTTGAGTGTCCAAGTTACTTGAGTCATTTCTCTTTTTCGTTAAAAACAAAATAGTTAATCACCTTTCTTTTACTTTACTCTCTCTTCTATCTCTTACTTTATTCTCTCATTTACTTTATTTAATTCATTAAACGAAATTTTCTTAAATCTCGAAAAGAAATGCATCAAGTAACGTAGGACGGAAGGAAGGAGTGGTATTTATTTGTAGGGTTCAAGAATTTGTTTATGAATTAGGAATTAGATTGTGTTGTGAGTCATGGCTAGAGTACTTCAATTGACTGATTAACAGCATGAATTTTCAATGCTGAAGTTCCTGTTGTTAATAATAGGGAGGCTCATAGTGATTTTAGGATTTGTATGCAAGTGAAATGATTTCGAGTTCGTGTATATATTGATTTGAGTGATAACAAGATGTGAAATTAACTATAGTCATTTGAACTCTCCAAACTGATCATGTCAAGTAAACTTGGATTTTGATCATAAAAAATAGCTTCACTACAAGATTTTTTGCTCTTTTTCTAGTGTTAACATTGCCATTAGATGATGAAAATGTGATAAAAAGAAGATTCTCAACTCAGCTAGTCCTTCTCACTTGTGTAGCTTCATTCTCTTTGTTGTGGCTGGAAAGGATCCTCTTACCTCTAGTGTTTTAGCTGTGAGTTATTTGTTCGGGTTCAATATGTTTATGTAAGTATCTACACTGTTGTATTGAACAATATGCCGTATCTGAATGAAAATTGAGTATCAGAAATAATGGCTTTGTTTCTCTCTATCTCTCATTATTCCCTTGTTTCATTAGTTCATATCCTGATCTTGTTGGATTGAGGTGTATGAGATAGAATCTAGCACTTGGTAGCTCATACTTATTAGTAGTTAAAGATTTGTTTCTGAATTAGGTGAAAGATTTCTTTTATGGTTTAAATACTTAAATTGACTGCTTTGATTTGGCAGCATGAATCCGAAGAAGGCCAACGTTCCTGCTGTAACTCCCGAGGAGGATTATGGTGATAGATGGATGAGACTGATCTGGAACATCGATCTTTTGATGAAAATATTTATCCTGTTACCTGCAAAATCTATTATCCGATGCAAGTTAGTATGCAAACATTGGCTCGCACTGGTCTCCTCTGAGAAATTCTGCCATCTCCACACCCTGCGCTCCCCAAAGGTGCAGCCGTCTCTTCTCCTGAACTTGAACCAGAGGAATCCCAGCTCGCACATCTTTAACTTTGATCCAATCATGAATGGCGAAAAGCTGATGATACCATACACCTTCTCTGTTCCAAACCCCACAATCATTTGTTCTTGTAACGGCCTGATGCTACTAAAATCGGACCGTACATATGAGACTCTATATGTTTATAATCCGACCACTAAGCTGTCAAGAAAGATCTGGGTTACCGATTCCTATAAGGACAATATTGTGGCACTTGCCTTAATTTTTGATCCTTCGAAGTCACTCCACTACAAGGTTGTTTGCATTAAGTCAACCGTAGAGGATCGCATCTATCCTCTTAAGGTAGATACTTGTCGGATCGAGGTCTATGACTCGGAGAGTTGCGCTTGGAAGCTCAGTTTGCGATTTGTGTTTCCTGAAAGGCTTAAATTGAGTGGTGGATACGGGGGTGTGTATTGTAATGGCTGGATATACTGGGAGATGTTGGATGCAGTCGTCTACTATGATATTGCTAAGAATGAATTCGACTGTATATTAAAGCCTAGTTATTCATCTTACCAGTTCCAGACAAGAATGGTACATTGGGATACCACTTACTGTCTCCATGAGGCAAATGGTCGTCTATACATATCTAGATGTCTCACAAAGGCTAACGAATGTCTGTCAATTGAGCTGTTTGAGTTGGAGATGGGCGAAGGTGGTTCTTTGCAGTGGGTGTTGAGGCACAATGAAACAATCCTTCAACATGAACCGACCTCCCCATTAACTGGTTATATTGATCATTTGAGAGTCATTAAGGGACCATATGGCACGGAGACGTGCAGTGTACTGTATCATATGGGCGGGAAGATCAGCGTCTATAGTTTCATCGACAAGAGCCATAATGTGCTCGTTGATTTGACGGGCCAACTGTTCCACATGGATGTATGGGGTCCTGAGTTGAAAATGTATGAATTTATTGCATGTTTAGCTGTGGTTTGAGGGATGAGATGCAACTTAGACTTTGATGATATTACTATGTGGGAAGGCTCTATGCTGAAGAATTTTAGTTAGGTGTTTAAAAAGTATGCAACATTTTCTTTATTATCTTTACGTTGTGTTTATGAACACTCTTTATTTTCTGACTTTGCGTTTATGAAAAATCTTTATTTGAGCTCCTAATCATGCATCTTAAGTCGTTTAAGTACGAGATTTGTTAGTTCGAAACCTTGAAGTTTAGAGTCAAGCTCATCAAATCAATTCATTTCCAGGCCAAGTTGTGTAACATAGTACTCTCTCCGTCCATGAATACTTGTCTTGTGGTTCATTTTCCGTGAATTTTACTTTTGGTAAATGAACCGTACATATTCACTTACTCTTTCTACTAATATTTTATTACAAAACTAATAATCCTTTCATCCCAATAATTTTTTGATTTTCCATTGACATTTTACTTCATTCACTTTTAACTACTTTTGTGCACGCAATTTAAAATATTGACATGTAAAGGTTAAACAAAATGAGAATAAAATATAAAAATTAAATTAAAAGTTTTTTCCCGAGCCATAAGTTGCTCGTTAATTTGATTGCACTCTCTCCTATTGCTGAAGAAAAACATTTCTCTCGTCCACATATCAAGTTGGCAATATGAGTTGGTGTGTGAAATAATAGTAATATTTTAATAGTGTAGTGATAAAATGCAAACTTATATATTGTACAAACTCAAAACTCCTCAACACAGCTTCAACACAGTTTCAATACAATATCAACAGTGTAAAATTTTAAGATTTTAATGTCAACACAGTATCAACACAACATCAATCATTGACTACCGTAGAAATTCTGTTGACGTTTTTCTGTTGATGCTTTTTTGTGATCTGTTAAAAATTTTCAATGGTCCATATCATAGTTTTGAGTTTGCATAATATTTAGAGTTTTCATTTGATCACATTCTTATTTCGATAAGTGTAATCATAATTAATAAAGAAACTAAATGAATATAAAATATGAAAACTTTCCTCAACTTTTTGCATAAAGTTTGGAAGAAAACTTCCGTTTTTTATGCAACGTATGGATACTTGAAATGCCACCATAGTAAATTCAGCAAGATAAGTTTTATATATAGATGCTTCTTGCAAAATCTCATAATTTTCAAAACACTATATGTGTCTGTTTTTATTGTGATTGGGATTTGGGAGGTCTAGCTAGTTCATCTCTCATATCTACTATTTTAAATAATCATATAACAATTTCTACCAAAAAAAATAATCATATAACAAAACATTTACTTCCAAGCGTATTTTAAAAAACATTTAAGCCTTCATCATTTTCCATAAAATGTCCCACAATACAAAATTCTGACGAAAAGCCGATTCTTCTCGTCATAATCTAAGGTAGAATTTTTATCTTAATGTATAAAACACACGCCGTTTAGCAAAAAAAATAAAAAATTTATGGTGTTTCCTAAACTTTTAGCATATTTTAAAAAAATATCCCCAAGTTTTAGCATACTCAAGAATTTGTCCTAAACTTTTAGCGTTTCAAAAATAGTTTCTCAAATTTTGAATAATTAAAAATTTTGTTGAGACACAAAATACTAATATCAACCCTTCTCATTTTTTACAAAAACAACGACATTAATGCAGATGCTAAAGTGATTTTTTTGCATATATAATGAAACATATTATAGAATATGCTAAAAGTAGTGTGGGGCATCTATACATATATAAAAGGCGAGTTTTGGGCCGTTTTTGAATATTTGTGAATTTTGAGTATAAATTTAAATATTTGTAAATATAGGGTGTGAAATTAAATATTTAAATAGCCGCTAATAAAATATGGAATAACGGCTGAAATATAAATGACTCCAATATTGAAACCGTTACATTCATATGAATTGAAACGGTTACATTCAAATGAACAAACTAATCAATTACAATATTATTATATTGATAGAACATACGAAATTATAAAGTTGATTACACTGTTAGTCAATAAACATTAATATGATGGTCAAATGATTAATTCAAAAAATTAACCACTAATCAATTACAATATCATAATCAATTGCATAAAAGTAACGGTCATCCTCTCTTATTTGTTCATCTACACTATAAATATGTAGTATGTGCAAGATTATAATCACTTCTTCATTGTCTTATTTTATTTGTTGAAAGCATGGAATTCATCTTCCTTGATAATCTACAACCTAGCAATACTTCGTCACTCATTCGAGTACGATGTCGTGTGTCTATGAATTCATTAAACGTGGAGACAAAACCATTGTAATATCCTTAGAATGTATTTTCCATGACAGGATGGTATGAGTGTCACTTCTTACCTTATCACGGTTTGTCTTGCGGAAAGAGGTTTTTTTTCGACCAAACTTATAGTTCGGTTTATTTTATAATTTTCATTGTAATTTCCATTTCATTTATTGTTGTTTTTTTTCCTGTGATTACAATAGTTAGAGTACCGCGTGTATATGGTTCGAGAATTTTATCCTAATATTTTTTACAATTCTTAGAGATGGAAGAATTGTAACATCCTTAACTCGAAACATGTATAATATTTATCTTCTTCTTAACACAATTTATTACATTTGTATATTTATATTGTCACTGACGCTATAATTATATTAAGTGGTGTCACAAAAAATAATATTTTACTAATAATATTATTGTTGAAATTAGGATTTGACACTTAATTAGTCTAGGATACAACTGATTTTATATTAAAATCTAATTATCTTATCTATAGGTGATCATGCTGAGTAAGATAGTATATTATACTATTAAGAACTATATTTTTACAAAAAGAAATTTTGCAGTATTTAAAATTATAAAGTAGTATAAAAAATAGTAGATCGAGTATATATGTTTCATGTTCCAACAAACCACGTTTAAAAGTGCAATAAATAAAGATAAACGTTATAAACGTTCAAAAGAGTTATCATTATTCATTAATATAATAGTGTTAATTCAACCAATTAATATAATATTTTTTTGTGTAGTTTATCATTTGATTTTTTTATGGTCATAATTTTGACATTTTCAATATTATGAGTTATCAATTTATTATTTAGTTAAAAGTGTGATTTACATTATTTTTAGTATAGAAATAGGAAGGATTGTTTTTCAAAAGTGTCAACAATTGATATAGTCTCTTCATCGTTGTCCAAATAATTGTGTTTGTTTTTACTCCATTTCAAATATGTTTAATTTTATGTGTTTATGTATAAAATGAATTGAGGAGCATATATTTATTGAATTGTTATTATATAGTAGTACAATATATATTTTTTTATTTTTAAATATTATTTAGTTATATTATTTCTTATTTTAAATAATCAATTAAGAATTTAAAACTGTGTATGATAGAAAAAATATTCCGTCGTGCATCGCACGTGGGTTAAAACTAGTTTGATTAAAACACAAGGTTCTATATTAATGGTAATATGGAAAAAAAATTACTGAAGTTTGACATCTAAATATCTCCAAGACTCCAAATTAAGGGAGCAACAAGGTCAAATTATGTTAGGCAATTAGTGTAATTAATTTTCACATCTTCGAAGTACCCCCTATTTATTTTTCGGCCAAACCTACAAAATCAATTAATGGCAAAATTTGATTCAGAAATTTCCTACGCCTTTTTAGTCGTCGCGTAAAAATACGCTCATTTTTAACGATGAATAATAGTTATTTATTCGATAGTGCTAGTTATAAAATATTTTAACACATTGTATAAAATTATATTTGTTGCACTTTAGAAAATACCTATATACTAGTATTCAATTTGGGTTGGCTGTGTAAAGCTGACTTCTATTTTTAGGCATGGGCAGGAAAGCTATTCCGTCATTGCTCCAGCTCACTTTTATAACCGTCAAAAATTATGAAATTTATCCTAATTAAGGTCAAATTATATAGGATTTATTATAATTTCTATACCAATTTTATATAATGTTTTCAAATCTATTAGTATAACCTTTTCAAAATATCAATTTTATATCTAATTTCTCAAAATCTATTAATACCTCCAGATTCAATTTCTGGCATCACATTGATAATATGGCATGCTTATATATGAGATGAGGTGTAAATATTTTTTTAGAAAATGACACATACAAGGATATACACATAATTAAGCCTCGGAATGCTATGTTAATGAATTCAACGATAGATTTTTCAAAAAATTAAAAATTGGTGATATTTACAAAGATAAACATAGATTTCAAAATATTGTATAGTTAATCCAATTATATATACCGCAAATTATTGATGTCATTAATTTCACCCCACTAAAAAAAATCAAAACTTGATAAGTTCATATTCTCTACAAACTTCAAATAAATAGATAACAAAACAGTAATCTTTGACTTTTATGTATTTTATAAAACAAAATTAATAACGCTAAACATAGACTATATATCTTCACGAATAATTTCAATCTCATGTAGTTTATTATATATTCCCAAACTCAATATATATGTTTTAGTTATACAAAGAGATATCATCTACTCCTAAAAATACTAAATCAAATTCTAATAACTATGAAAATAAATTATAAAGATAAAATTAGATAAGATATTTTAAATTCACTTATAAATGAAATAAATATCGTATCAGTATATATACCATTTCAAGATGCATACAATTTTCAGTTATTCGATCATGAGAATTGGTTAGTAAGGATAATCTACTTGCCTATTGTCAATGGCATGGGGTTTAAGATTTTAAATAGTAGTAATACACACGTTTCATACATGCATATAATATTAATTACTCGACTTTAGTCGAACGTATAGACCTTCAAGTTGAGTGCATGGCAAACTATATACTATAAATAAGACTCTTATTTGTCTCTTAAAATTCACCAATATATCACTTTATCCCCCCATCAATGGCCTCTATTACAATCACAAAATGGATAATCCTATCCATCAACATCTTGATCATACAAACCCTAACCCTAACTCATGCCCAACAAGTTCCTTGCTTCTTCATTTTTGGAGACTCCCAAATGGACAATGGAAACAACAATCTCCTTCCTACATCTGCCAAAGCTAATTATCGCCCTTATGGGATTGACTTCCCCGGCGCCGTCCCCACCGGCCGGTTCACCAACGGCAAAAATATCGCCGACTTCCTAGGTATAATTTTTCTTGACCAATTTATACTCCCTCTGTGTCCACAAAATAATATCACAATTGTCATTTTGGTATGTCCACAATTTAAAGTCACACTTAATTTATTTTCCTGCTTAGGTAAGTGGGTCCACAGTCCACTAATTTATCACAATAACATTCCACTATAAAATAAATATTTAAAATTGATACTTACATTCCTCTCACTTTCTTTTATGTATTCTTAAAATTCGTGCAAGTCAAAATGGGAATGGAAGGAGTACTATATATTATGACCATCTATTGAATAAACTATTTCTTGATTTCCGCAGCTGAGTTGTTAGATTTTTCCGATCCGATCCCGCCGTTTGCGTCTACGAGAGGCTCTGACATTCTCAGAGGACTCAACTACGGATCCGGAGCTGCCGGGATTCTTGACATCTCCGGGATACGACAGGTGATCATTGACCAAACAAACACATTCAATTTTCTGAAACCATAAAAATTCTACTTATACTAAACTATGAGAGGCCTATATATGTTTGTGGTATAGGGCCCTCGGTTCAGCATGAACGACCAGTTAGCAAATCATAGGGCGACAACCGGTCAAATCGCCGCCTTATTCCGGAATCGGACGGCCGCGGACAACTACCTGCGACAGTGTCTCTACGTCGTCAACATAGGCAGCAACGACTATATTAACAACTACTATTATCAGAGGCCGCGGTCCTTGTCTAATCTTCTCTATACACCCGACCAATTTGCCGACCAATTGATCGCAGAATTCTCTCGACAACTAAGGGTTAGCAATTACGAAATAAACTTTTACTATGTTACATTAATTCTAATATTAGTACATGTATAATGCCAATTGCGTGTGACATAAATTGATACTATATGTATACAATACTGATTATCGAAAAGATATCAAATTTTATAAATTGAACATATACTAATACAATTAGTAAGATTCCTCACAAAAGTACTGTAGTTTAAATTCAAAGGTTTTATGTAGTTTTGAAAAGAGAAATTGGTTAATTTTAACTAACTGACGTATTTTTTGTTTCTGTTTTACAGAGATTGTACGACCTCGGATCAAGAAAAGTTGCGGTGTACGGGATCGGTCTGATCGGGTGCATTCCTCAAGAGATATTATTATATCCGATCACCAACGGGTCTCCCTGCGTCGACAAAATCAACGTAGCTGTCGGACTATTCAACGACAGGCTCATGTCGCTCGTCAACAACCTAAACAACAATTTACCAAATGCTCAATTCACTTACATAAACGCCACCAGCATTGCACTAGGAGACCCTTCCCTCATTGGTAGGTCTATTTAAAATCAAAACTCGAAAAAAAAAATTTACTAATAGATGGATTGTTGTTGCAGGTGTGAAGGTGTTGAACGCTGCGTGCTGTGAGGTGCAGAGGAGTGGGCCCGCGGCGGGGCAGTGCTTGCGTGATGGAGCGGTGTGCGGCAACAGACAAGAGTATATATTCTTCGATAATTTTCATCCCACGGAGATCTCGAACAATGTGACGGCGATGAGATCTTACAGAGCTTTGGTGCCAGCCGACGCGTCCCCGGTTGACATTGAACGTCTTGTTCGGCAGTGACTGAAACATTTACTTTTCAAACGGGATTTTATGTAATGTTGTTTTATAAATTAATGAATAAATAATAAAGTAAGAGGGTTGTTTATGACTATGTATTGAATAAAAAGTTTTGTGTTGAGAACTCGATCTTTGCACTTTATTTGGGGAATGAAAGTATTAAAGTGTTGATCTCTAATGTGACTCAACCTTTAACTTTTGTAATAAAATATATATATAAAAAAAAAACAAGGTCAAGTTATATGAGGCAATTAGCGGAATTAATTTTTACATCTTCGTAATACTCCTATTTATATTTTTGGCACTTGATTCAAAAAATATCATATGTCTTCAAGCTTTTGGTCGTCGCAAATAAACGGTCATAATTAATGACAATAAAGTTATTTATGCGATAGAGCTTGTTATAAAAATATATTTTCACATATTGTTAAAATTATGTGGATTGCTCTTTATAAAATGCAAATTATAAGCATATTCAGATGTTTTTGCCTTTATTTATTAGTTCGTGTTATAATGAGTAAACACTAAATTGCGTGTACGATGAAGTAGTATATATATTATTTGAAGTTTAATATGAGTTGTGTAAAGTTGACTTTCCATTCGCCAACTCACGTAACCGTCGAAAATTATAAAATTTGTTCGAATTAAGGTTAAATTTGCAATTGTCCTATACGATTACAATTCCTATGAAACTTATCATTCAAAATTTTAATCACAAGGAACAATTTTTAAATATACAAAACTTATTTCAAAATTAACTATTTTTGAAAGTTATAATTAGATTGACCAGAATTCGATCAAAAGTTGTGTTTAAATGACATTTTTTCAATTGAGAATTATATGAAAAGAATAATTTTATTTTTTATTCATTAATTCTTATCGAGTATTCCACTTATATTTATATTAAAATATCATATACAACCAAAGAAAATAAATTACTAAATGCTGTATATCCTAACAACTACGTATAAATCATAAAAATAATAGTATTAAACAATATATTTTAGATTCATGCATAAATTTAAATAGGTGTATTTTAAGAGATATTAGTTGGTTAGGTAGGATAAGGTTGGTATTGTCAATGATATGGGGTTTAAATAATACACACATCTCATGCATGGCAAACTATAATAAGACTCATATTCATCTGTTAAAAACTTAAAAAAATTCACCAATCGCTTCTTTAATCATCCGATCAATAATGGCCGCCATTTCCATCACAAAATGGATAATCCTATCCCTCAACATGTTCATCATTCTAACCCTAACACATGCCCAACAAGTTCCTTGTCTCTTCATTTTTGGAGACTCCCAATCCGACAATGGCAACAACAACCCCCTTATCACAAAGGCCAAAGCCAATTATCCCCCTTACGGGGTCGATTTCCCAGGCGCCATCCCCACCGGCCGGTTCACCAACGGAAAAAATATCCCTGACTGTCTAGGTAATTAAATTTTATTTGAATACATCCAAACCTTAGACGAAGTTCTGACCATCAATCCACCAAACAAATTAATTATTTCTTGGTTTTCGCAGCGGAGTTTTTAGAGCTTCGCGATCCGATCCCACCTTTTGCGGCCGCAGAAGGCCCCCCCGCCCTCCTCAAAGGAGTCAATTACGCGTCTGGAGCTGCCGGGATCCTTGATAGCTCCGGGAGAAACTTGGTAAATTATCGACCACACAAAAAAAACACACACACATAGTTAATTATGAAACCATTAAATTTTACATATACTAAATTATGAGAGGCTCATATTTGTGGTGTAGGGTGATCGGTTATGCATGAAGAAGCAGTTAGAGAATCATAAGGCGACAATCGCCCAAATCGCCCCCTTGCTCGGGAACCAGACGTCGGCGGACGCCTACCTGAATCAGTGTCTCTACGTCGTCAACATCGGCAGCAACGACTATATCAACAACTATTTTCAGCAGCCGCCGTCGCCGTCTAATAGCTTGACACCCGAAGCATTCGCCGACGAAGTCATCGCAGCCTTCTCTACACAACTAAAGGTTAGCAATTACATTTTTTAAAATACACTATCAAATTGTTGTTAGATTCCTCGTAAAATTAGTTTTTAATAAAGTATCTATTATTCGAAGTCGAGAGAATTATGTGAATTCAAATTTGATGCGTCACGGTCTCTCATTTTCTAGAGCTTGTACGAGCTCGGATCGAGAAAAGTTGCAGTGTTCGGAGTGGGTCTAATCGGGTGCATTCCTCAAGAGATATTGTTATATCCGATCACCAACGGATCACCCTGCGTCGACGACAGCAACATTGCGGTCGGGATATTCAATGGCAAGCTCGTGTCACTCATCAAAGAACTAAACACCAAATTACCAAATGCCCAATTCACTTACATAAACGTGACCAGCATTGCACTAGGAGGCCCTGGCCCCGCTGGTAGGTCTATTTATATCAGATTATAGCGACTCAGGAGAAAAAAATTAAATGGATGGATGTGATTGTTGCACTTGCAGGTGTGACTGAGGTGAATGATCCGTGCTGTGAGGTGCAGAAGGCGGGGGATCCCGCGCCCGGGCAGTGTTTGCCTAATGGAGCGGTGTGCGAAAACAGGGATCAGTATATATTCTTTGATAATTTTCATCCAACGGAGATTTCAAATATCTTTACGGCGTCAAGAGCTTACAGAGCTTTTCTGCCCACCGATGCTTCCCCGGTTGACATCGAACATCTTGTTCGGAAGTGACAACGGATTCTTCTTATCTTTAGAGTGCGTTTTCTAGCGTAGATAACTCCTCAATCTCGGAGTTATCTCACCTAAAATTTTATAAGTGTTCTTATCATATTTTGTCTAATGAATAAATTAGTGATAGTACTATTTTATAATCTAGTGAAGTGAGTTCATTTTGCATCAATAATATTTTAATCACATTTTCTTATTTTATAAATTTTGTATTAAAATTCATGTTGTCACGCTAATGCAAGATTGTGATTGTGCAAAACTTTTTTTATTCACTAGAAAAGTAGGCTTTACTAATAAGACAAGGTTGAATTGCAATGCGCAATAATCTAAATGAAGTGAAATAAGTCATCCAGAAATTCTTGTACACCATTTTATCCGGATTGAGACACAAATTTATTCATTAACAAAAAACATAAGCAAATTCTAGCAATTGTTATACACATCCAAATGATCTTACAATGGGCTTTATGAATATTATACATCTGATATGGTATTATATACCAAGAAACGAACATCAGTTACGTAGTTGAATCTATCTAAGATTTTATAACTAACAAAAATCATGATCTTACCAATATTTACAAAAAAAATGGAGTGAAATTATTTCAGACAGCAAATCCAATCTCCTGGTGCAGAGCTTTTTAGAATCTGCACATAACATTGTGACATGAAATTTGAATCATTGAATAGTCCAGTATGAAAATCACAAAAATTCACAATATTTACGAAGAATCTAGACGTCGCTCCCTAGAGATCTGTTGGAATCAGTGCTGCTGCCGGAACGGTGATGGCACTTGCTCCAGCTCCAGTGATGAAAGCAGTCCAACGGTATCACCTGCATGCCACCGGGGATCAAAACAGAGAGACAACGACGTTGGAGGGGGCGAAAAGGGGAAGGGAAGAACCTTCCAGCAGGTTCTATGGTCGAATCTGCTATGCATTTCCTCCAGCCGGGGAATGATCTGCTTGAAAGCCGGCCTATCAACTGGTTTTTCGCTCCAGCACTCTTCGATCAACCTGTTTCATCACACGATCACGCTGATATGCCATCTGCAGCCATCAATTTGTATAGTTTGGTTGCTTCATCTTACTCTTTAAGGCCGTATGCGTAATGCTTCATTGAGGCCTTAAAGGGAGGGCGCTGTTTCGCAACATAAGATTTTGGCACTTCTTGCTCTTTCTTCCCGCTGAACGGAGGGCATCCCTCGATAAGCTACAGAAAGATTGATTTGTTAAAGCAAAAGCCATGTCTGAAGCAAGGCAACTACTCTACTTTTGAGAAAAAACATTACCTCTTGTAATATCAAGGCAAATGAGAAAACATCTACTTTGGTGTCATAATCTTGATTTTTGAAAACCTCGGGAGCCACATAACGACCTGTTGATGCACGTGCAACGTTCGAAAGAATAAGTACTCGACTGTGGTAAAGCTAATTCGAAGAAATGCGTACTTACATGTACTGTCTTGAGAGATCAGAGGCCTCTCTTCTTTAACTCTGTTTGCAACTCTAAGAAGCTTGCTGATTCCGAAATCTGCCACTTTGAGGTGTCCAGAATCGTCGCGCAAGATATTTCTGTTATCTTAGTCGAATAACAAGACAGAATTCTATAAGAAGTTACTGAATGAGACCAAATTGAATCCAAGACAGTTCATCACAAGGCATAAAAGTTGGAAAGCAAAGCTTACGAAGGCTCAAGATCGCGATGAATAATCACTCCTGGTCTATGTTCATGTAGATAGCTCATTCCCCTATAAGAACAAGCACCTTTTGAGTCATTTGTTATGTAGAATCAGTTTTCATCTATATTCGATCTCAGAAATATGCTGGTGGAGTAATTTTTTAGACAACAGTTCACATAGATACATGATTCTCATAATATTTCATAAACCTGGCAATGTCCAGAGCTAATTTGAGAGCTTTTGCAGGCTTCAGGGAGCCTTTTTCTTTCAAATACTCGTGAAGGTCGCCCTGTACATACACGGAACAAATATCATACATAAGACTATAATAGCAGAAATGAGATGGATACCTTTGGTAAATATTCAGTCACAATCATCATAGGACTACTTTGTGTCACAGCACCAAGAAACTGGACGACGTTTGGATGCCTTATACTCAGAAGCAACGAAAGCTCGTCCCTAAATGCCCTCCTGCAGAAAATCAGTGCCTTAGTCTTAGAGAACAGATAACAGAACAGAACTTTCAAAAACAAAAATGAAGCCCCATGTTTGAAGACCTCACACTTTATTCTCGTCTGCAGCCCCTTCGTAGAATATTTTCACAGCAACCGGCGTTCCAGCCCAAGTAGCTAACTTAAAGGTTCCCTTGGAAAATGAAATATGACAATACAAAGTAAGAAACATGATATGCAGAAAACAAGCATTTTTTGGGCAGTGAATCACAGTAAAGAACCTTGGATATTTCGATGCTGTTTGTGAAATCGATTTCTTTGGGATCGATCTCATAATCTGGTAACTGGCCAGCATTTTCTACTTGCAATGGAGCCAGCTAATACCGAAAACCAATCATCAAGATATGTAGAAGAAGAAACAGAAGTCTGATCTTTCACTTAGTAGAAGGAGACGACTCGTGAAGAAAAGGGACTCACCACTTGCTTCGCACCGTGCTTCTCCAAGAGCTCGATCACATCATGGTTCTTGTAGTGTGTAGCATCTGCAAGAGGCTGTTTAACCAAGATGTAAATCACTTAAATTATGATATTCACCAAGGATTTCACAATCAATCACATCTGTTTCCAAAGCTACACAAACATTCATCAAGATGTCCAAGGCTTGACTCAAGGCTGACAATATCAAACTAATGTATAGTCGAACGATCCTAACAAGTGCTAAATCATCACAATGGGAAAGCAAACACAAGAGCCGAAACATGTATGTCAATGAAGAATGAAGCAATATTATACCGTGCCGCCCCAGCGATCTTTGAGGTCTACATCGGCTCCATTTTCAATCAAGAACTTGGCAACATCGCTAAACCCTTGGCACGCAGCGACGTGGAGTGCAGTCCGGTCATCAATGTCGCGGAAATTGACGTCGATGCCAGAGGCTAGAAGCTCCTTGATGCCATCCAAATCACGCTCGTTGGCCCTATACAATATCTTCAATCCAGGATCAATGTCGTTCAGATCACCACCACCTGCGTTGCTTTTATCTCCCTCCCCGTGCAGCGCCATTGATGATTGCTTCAACGGAGCACGTTTCGTAGGCATCATCGACACGATTCGGGTTGAAATAAAGAGTCAGAAAACCCTTTTCTACAAGAAAATCTTCATGCAAGATGGCAAGATTGCATTTTTTAATTCATTTAAAAAAAATCCAGCGATTAAACCTTAGGTTTTTCAAAGATTGAAAACCGAGGTTATTTTACGCTAGATTATGAGAACATCATTTTATAATTGGTAAGGTAAATAAATTGCTTCGTTTTGGCCAAGAGATTTTAGGGTTTGTTTTCATGTAATATTGATAAAAGTTGATGATTGACCACAGGATTATTTTCTCTATGATACATATACTATCAAATTGTAGGATATGATATGGGAAATGAAATAATGCTATAAATAACGATCAAATGAAATGAGATTTTAAAATAACAATGACCTGTTATAACAAAAATTAAACACTGCAAAAATCTATCAAAGTATCTATGGATTTGTTTTGCCTTTTAATGACTCAACATTATCAGTCCCTATCGTGACGAGTGAAAGAAAGCTTGGGGTGTATAAAGCAACACTCGTGTAATAAAAGCTATGGCCTCGTTGAAGAAGAACATACATCGTAACAATTTATTTGGAATTAAGGAGAATATGAGCAAATCGGGCTTTAAATTTTATGAATTTTGTGAAATTAAAAATTTCAATAACATTTTTTAATGTCTTATAATCAAACTAATATATAAATCGAAATGAACACTAAACGTGCGTTAAACGAGAATGGTGCTCACATAAGCCATAAGGGGCGGTAGAGAAAAGAATAAAAAAGAATGCCGACAGGCTCACAGGCCCAAATGGCCCAACCCAGATTTTTGAGAGATTAATTCCATTTAAAAAATGACAAACGATATCAGCTAAGGAACATCTAAAAAAGGCAAAGGTATAATTACCTTATGCAAAAGGTACAAAAACATTTCATAATATACCACTGTCACAAAACAAAACTTCAGAAGAAGACTATTTGGAATGAAAATTTAGCATCCGCAAATGAAATGTAATTTTATTCATAATTTACAATAAGAAAGGAGGAAGGTAAAACAACAAGCAAAGAGCTGCAACTTTTCATTTCTTATTCAAGGGAAATCAGACATTGACCTAAGCTCAATATGATGTACCTAGTAATCAAGGTTTGAGCTCGAACTCCTCCACCTTCTCCCACGATTTGCAGCTTGTGTCTTCAGTTTCCGTTTTATACAGTGCCAGACGCGAAATCTGGAAACTCAGACCGCCTATGCTGTCATCCAGAGCACAAGCTTTCTCTAGCGCGGTTTTCTTCTCTTCTTCTGTTAAATCGCCGTAGAGGAGGCTCAAGTGCGGCATATAAGCTGCAAATACAAGAGCATTTCAACACCACAACGTCATACACTTAACACAGCTGCTAAACAGTCTGAAACCATTTCCAGGAAATTGAAAATATACAAGAATAAAGGAACATCTAAGAGAATCTACATAGCTGAGCATAAACAATACTACTAAGGATATTGATGAGAGAGGTATATAGCCTCTGCTCTCGAGACTCCCTTGTGCAGGGAGAAATTCGAAGAGAGGCGAAAGTGAATTCAAGATGAGTGGCTTACGAGTTGATCTCTTGAAACCAAAGAGTACACATGAATGATCACTAGCCTCCACCACCTGTTTTAGAGTTGCACAATCACAAATGATGTTATGTAGAGTTCATTACATACTATTATATTTAAGCAAAGCATGATTGTAAAGAAGCCAATGTTTCTTCCTTGTATTACAGTTTTATGGCTATCATCTTTGTTTCCATGGAAGTTGAGATGCAGAAAATATTGAATCTTTTCAAGGCCACAAACAGCAAAACATTCCATAAATGACTCACAATCTATTAGCAGAAACAGAGAGCTAAACTACTTAACAAAATTACCATCCTTCCAAATCATTGGGAAAAGCCCCAATTCTTTCTATTTTATCAAACCCTTATCTAATTTTAGGCTATACTACGAGTATGGAACAAATGTAACTTGAAATTGACACACAAAACGAACTCTCTAACTCTAACCATCATGTCTACTGCAGAAATTCGAACTTCACAGCATGAATTTCAGAAAACAAATTAAAAAAACCCTAGAAATTAAGAAAAGCTACCTCAGGCGTGGGATGAAGCAGGAGAAAAACGCACTGATAAAAGAAAGTGCCGGTGGCGATTTTGTCGACTGTAGCTGTGTACGGTTTGAGGCCCTCGCACGCCTTTTGAAACATATCACGCGCCTCGCTCTCCGTCAGCTTGATAGCTCCGAGGATCGTCACGTGCGGCTCGAACTCCGGCCCGCCGAACTCCGATCGGAGACCGCTCATCAGTTTCTTCAGGCGAGGCTTCAATTCCTCCGGCGGCAGCGCCCACACGGAATACGCATCTCTCTTGACTTCTCCGCCGGTGGTGCTGGCCATGAAGATTTGCGGAAATGGCGACGGTTTCAGTGGAAATTGACTACCAATGATCTTCAAATTGGGGCTTGTTTGGTTAGTTGAAGTATTTTATTCTCATTCTAACCGTATTTAGCGGGGTGGGTTCATGGTGGGTCCCTTGAACTATTGTGAAGTCATTGTTTTATTTCGATGGTTAGTCTTTGATTAATAAAAGAATTAAATTGGTTGATACGCGAAGGAATATACTTGCACCACTAATTAAGTTAATATGCATGCATGTAATTTTATTAAATTTTGTCTCCATGCATAACTTAAGTTTAGTCAAAAGTAGTATCACCCTCAATTTTTTTTTTTAAACTTATTTATACTATAAAATAATTTTATAAATTCATAAAAATATTATTGTATGAAATCTAAAATCATAAATATATAAAATAAAAAAGAATTATTAAAAAAATATAAAATCAAACAAAGAAAAAAAAATAACACATATGCAGAATGAGAAACAATATTATTATTTCAAGTTCTAAAATCACAAATTTATACAATAGCAATTTATTGTACCAATAAAAACTCATATAACCAAATAAGTTTATAAACTAAAAATTGCACACAAATCACATCCTCCCTCCGTCCCCGAATACTTGACACAGTTTGTCATTTCGGTCCCGTCCCCGAATACTTGACACAGTCACTTTTTCCATTTTTGGTAGTGGACCTCATATTCCACTAACTCATTCCTACTCACATTTATTATAAAACTAATACTTTAAAAGTAGGACCCACATCCCACCAACTTTTTCAACACACTTTCCATTACATTTCTTAAAACCCGTGCCGGGGCAAACCATATCAAGTATTCGGGGACGGAGGGAGTATCATTTAAATCACTTTTAGATGTATACTACAAAAGATCAATCACAAACACATGTCAATAAAAATAATGTATAAATATATATTAGAAGATAGTCAAATCGATCAAAATCATCAACAAAAATATAGCAAAATAGCATGGAATATACAACCGATATCAATATGCATGCATTTAGCCGGGGAAGAAAAAAAAAACTACTGGTTGCATACCCTAATAGTATACCCCGCATCACCGACTTCCTGTGTAGCTGCTACCGCCCTTACTATATCCGGGAAAGACAAATGAATAAGAGTTGCCACCAACCTAATATTCATATAGAGCACTACATGAAAAAAATTATAGGTTCCACTATAAAGACCTGCAAGGAGAACAACATAAACAACAAATACGGAAGATGCACCTGCACCAAAAATTCAAAGGCAAAATATAAATGTAACAATAATACTATGCAAGACTCAAGCTGACAAACTCAGAGCCATGAAGTTGGGATTTTACCAGTAAAGGAGGCAGGCCGCAACGCACAACACTCCATTCCTCTGAGACTTGTACATCTGTAATCAGTCATTGACAAACACACAGTAACCCACTTGAGTTTTTGGCCACATCCATATTTTAATTAATCTCTTCATAATTTGACGACTATATAAATCCCAAAGTTAATAGGTTAGTGGGTAAGTGACAATGTACGTCATTGATGGATAGTTAATTATAATTATTAAAAAATCTTTTTATATTATTAATGGCATTCATGTAATTATTCACAGAACTCTCCTTTTATATATTTATAGATACAAAGGCTCAGTACTCATACATTTTGTTTCATTTGATTATTCTACAAATTTTTGGTTTATTGGTTCTTTGTATCAATACATTTTGTTTTACTAGGTCCTTTTACAACTCTTTATTTTAATACATTTTGTTTAATATTTTTTTTTAATTTGATTGAATCTTTATTTAATAGACTTCTGAGTATAACTATAATTAAAATTAATTTAGCTGCAATATTGATTTAAGAATCATTTAAAAAATAAAAAAAATTATTAATATTTTCCGTTATCGAATTATAAATATATGAACTTTCTAATTATTATTGAGACGATACTTATGTTGTCCGTTATCACTTCCAAAATTATCATTTTTTCTAATAATCATTTTGGCGAGACAGAGCCCCTTCTTCTACATGTGTGCGTGCAAAGCACTTGCCCTTCTCGACCTAAAGAACGCACGGGGGCTTGGGGGCCGTGGATGCAACGGAACTGCCAAAGGCCGGCTTACACTTAGAAATCTATAAACTCAAAATTGGACAGGCATAAAAAAAGCATCATCAAATTCTCTTCCACTGCATTCTATTAATGGATCCAAATTCTCTTGCAATAAAACTAGTATTGTGTTAACATTGTAGCAGCAGCAGAGCAATTCTTGAAAATACAGCAAACAAACATGATGTGAGGAACCAAAACAGAAAATATAATTTCATTTTATTGGCCAGTAACTCAACAAGTAACAAAAACCATCAACTCAATCCCAAATTGCTCAAGCACAACAAATACTTATATCAATTGATTACACAAGAATAGACAAAATAGTGTCACCTGTGCAAAAAATGCTGAAATCTTGCTAAAATCCTAGAAAAAAAAAAAGCAACAGCTATCAGTAGTTCAAAAGCGAGTACTTCACACGTAAAACGATCCTGCCCTTGTCGACTCCGAGCTTGGCTCCCGTAACGAGCCAGTGGCCGGGCATATCTTGCGGCCCCTTCAACATTTCTGTCATGTCCACAATCTTCGCCAGTTTCCCAGCTTGGCCGGAGCCATCCCCTTTCTCATTCGATAATGAAGAAGACGAGCCATCAGGCTTCTGCGCACCAGACAGATTTGCGGGGCTATGATCCCAGACGGATCGCCTTATTGTGCACCCGGGGACTTTGGAGAAGAGCAGTTTCAGGTGCAAGACGCTTTTGGCGCCAAAATCCCACACGCCGAGCTGTGCACCTGTGACGATGTGGACGCCCGAGAGATCGCCAATGCACGTGTCTGTGCACTCTATGGGTGCAGTGCTGACGTGGGAAAAGCTTTTCCACTTGATTGGTTCGAACCATCGGCTGTCCTGCTCTTCGGGGCCTTGCCATTTAGGTGCACCGATGGGGATGTGTGTGTCCCAATGAGGCTGAAGAATCTTCGGAAGCGAGACTAGATGTTGTAAGTTGATGGCAAGGCGGTTTTGCTTGGCTCCTTCGAGGCTGAGCTTGAGTCCGGTGACAGGCTTACGTCCGACTGTAACCTGAAACGCGATGAAAACTTCGGAATCGTTAGCAAGTATTTACTTGTGAAGCAGCCAGAAGAAGCAAACGATACGGAAACAATTCGGTTGTTGATGAAGATGATGAAGATAATGAAGACACATATCATGACAACACGTTATAAAGGAAAATCGGATATAGTTAAAAACACGAAAAATGCATTTCTAGAGTGGTATACCTGATCTGGGCTTATATAAAGCTTAGGACCCATTAAACTGAACTGAAGATACTGACAAACAGGTTCTTTTCGTTGCAAATTGTTCTGCTCGGGAGCCCACACCCGAGAAATTTGGAAGTCCAAGAAATACTGAAGATCCTCAATAGGTGGCTTGTCTACAGAAAGTGGATACAACACATGTTTAGAATACATAAAAACAATGGCATATAAATGACAAAAAAAATCGAAGTACGTAGTTAAAAAAACTTGATCATAATAACAAACGTCAAATCCTTACACTCCAAGTATAACTCGATAGCACGAGCCAAGTGTTTTATCCCAGCCACTCCTTCGAGCAAAGAGACGATGGGCACAAATGTCATGTTGATCACATCAGGAGCTCCTTCTACGGTCTTTGCCCACTTAGAGTAGCTCTGTTCAAGGTCATCTCCCCCTCTCCTTCTGAAAATAACCGTAACATCCTACATGTAAAATAACATAATTCACTTCACCACATTCATCACCGATAGTTACCAATGCAAGGGAATCGCCTTTGAACAAACATAATCACCGATATAAAAATATAAATGTTTACTCGATAACAGTGCTGTTTCACTAACCTTGTCCTTGTATTTTAAAGAACCAGCATTTGTATTGACCTTTGAATCTGAGAACCTCTGATCTCCAATATCTTTCACATAGTTCTCAATATCGGACAAGGTTAAAGGTGACGACTGGTGTTGTCGAACATAGACGACATCCCTTCCACCAACTGTTACAGAGGTAACAATGTGGGTTCCGTAATTTTCGATAAAGCTGTGAGACAAAGCATCATATCAGGAACTCAGAAATTAGGCGGTCAATCTTTACCACGCGCAATTTACAGCATGACCTTTTGAAAAGTTTCTCCTACGAGTTTCCAAAAGAGGCAAACCGTAGAAACATCTTTGGTGCTTGAAGGAGATTCTGAACAGGTAAGTCATGACAAGACAATTACATTCTAAAATAGCAACACAAATTGTCCATCCACTTACCGCTACTCCGCATCCTATAAAGTCAGTTACATTTTCGTAAATTCGTATCTCACAAAAATTTTATAATTGCAACAGAATAAAGATGCCATACACACATAGTATGATATTAAAGGCGAGCAATATCAGCCCATAAAAGTGGTTTGCAGAATGCTTCACCTTGCCAATGATGCAGGATCCCAAGAATACGGAACTGCACGTTTGATTTCATTACGCAAACTTAAATCGTCTTTCACTAGTTCAACACTAAACAACGGGATAGTGCATCCAACCATTGCAAGTGATTTCGTAGCTGCCGCATCGAGTTGCCAAGAGCCACTGAAATTAAACATGGCATTGAAGCATCCAAGTGGTATCTGACCAGGTAAACCTGAATTCTCATTGAAGTATCCTGCCATCTGCGAATCGAAGTTCACAAACAACATTTCAATGCCACAGAATCTGGGCTTACATGATAAGTTTATAAAGACATAATTACAACATAGTAAACAGAAATCAAACGATGAAGCTATACAGCAACAAACAATCAGTCATAAAAATCCATTCTTTAATAAAATCAAGACACAAAAATTTAACCAGCTGCACATTGAAGTTCAAAACAACATGTCAATGCTGTAGAATCTGGGCTTATATGATGATAAGTTTATGCAGACATAATCACAACACAGTAAAAAGAAAATCAACCAATGAAGCTATGCAGTAACAATCAGTCATAAAAATCCCTTCTTTAAAAAATCAAGACACAAAAATCAAGCCATCTGCAAATTGAAGTTCACAAACAACATGTCAATGCTACAGAATCTGGGCTTACATGATAAGCTTATGCAGACAAAATCACAACACAGTAAATAGAAATCAACCAATGAAGCTATGCAGCAACAATCAGCCATAAAAATCCAATCTTTAATAAAATCATGACACAATCCCCCGTTTCAACAGCTATAAACGAATCAACAACCAAAAAACAAGAAAGCCCAGAAAGCAAAATCAAGTTCAAAGAAAACCAAACAGAGTAATTGCAAAAAAATCAAAACCTCATGAAAGCTCCAAACAGGGGTCTTCTTGTTATCACTCCGACCACTGCTGCATTCAATGTCAACGGAGACATCGGGGATCACGCAAGATTCGGAGATTTCGAGGTTCCTCGTCTGCGCATCGTCGATAAGCACCAAACGGGAGCCCGGTGCGCCCTTGCAGTAGAGCAGCCTGATGTCAGAGGTGACGTCAAACCCACGGCCCAGGGCTTGGATTGAGTTGCTGAGTGTGGCGATTAGAGCATTGTTGGAGCCAGATGAAGCCATGGATTGGTATTCAAGAATGCCTCATTTGCGAAAAAGAAGAAGAGGGGATGGAGGATTTGTTGATAAATGATTGAGAAAGGGCAGCAATGGCGGTGTTGGTGGAGTCAAAGGTTGGACTTTGAAATTAACAAATGCTGTCCTAATTTGTGTTGTGGAGTTCTTTCTTTGACTATAATAATGCAAGAAACGCGTTGTCCTTTTTCAGGGAGAAGCTCAACTCCTTGGTTCCATCTCTTGCCCTCTTTTCTTTTGTCAAAGCCACTACAATTGAAAGGCTCGGGTGAAGATTAAGGAATGACGGGTTTAAGTAGGATTGGAAAGCCGATCCACTTATTGTTTTCGAAAATGTAGTGTTTAGCCTACCGTGGCTTCTCCATTCTACATTTCCGAAGGTTGGATTCACTTTGTTATTCCGCCAATAAAAGTTTCACTTTATCTTGGTTCAGATTTTAAGAAATGTAACAGAGAACGGCTTAAAAAAATTAGTGAAATAAAGTTAACGAAATATGAGGTTCATTACCAACGATAATAAAAAATAAATAGAATGATTATTCATGGACCGAAAATGGCAAGGAATGATTAATGGTGGGTGGAGGGAGTATTTGATAGTCATTTATGAGTTGGATTCATTAATTTGTTTGCGAATTATATGTTAGAAAATTTAGGTGTTGTCTGTTTTAGGATAGTGAGTGAAAAGGGATTGTTACATTCAAACAAAGCGATCTTGTTGAAAGAAGGGATTGTTACATTCAAACAAAGTTCTCTTTTTACTTTTCTTATTTTCAAATTTGAAAACTGAAATAGTATAATATAAGTTCCCTTCGATTTTAGTCACGATTGATGTTCCAATCTGTATAATTGATTTAGTCAGTAATAACTGGAATAAACAGAAAAGCAAGTTGTATTTCAAAAGTACTAAATTATTGTTCTGAATTTTCCAAACATAGATTTATAACTCTCAAACATAAATGTTTGATTAGAATAATAAAATGACTGATCAAATGATCTAAATTATTCATTTTATTTCATACTAAGTAGTAGTAAACTTAAATCCAACAAAATTGAATTGACTGTGCAGGAATATATGTGCAATAATTTGTACAAACTGTACAAATAAATAACCTCTCCCGCCAAAAAAAATACACTAAATTACATTACATCTAAAATATAACACAGCAAGAAAATAGAAATCATTCATCAATAAGGTATACTATCTTCACTGATTTCATTAAAACCAGAGGTGGATGAAGAGTAGGTTCGTATCGTCGTCGAAATCTGGAAACCTCCCCTCGTAGCACTGCTCGCACTCAGCCTCTCCTGCTTAAAGTCCTTCATGGCTTTGAACCTCACGTCGTTAGTGTACGTGCTCCCCTCGGGCATTACAACGGGAATGTCCATTTTTCCCTCGAGCATCTCAACGGCCTCTGACATCGTTGGCCTCACGGAGGGAGTTGAATTCGTGCACTGCAGAGCTATCTTCACCACTCTCTCTATCTCCTCTCTGTTGGCACCACCAGCATCATTCAGCCTCGGATCAATGAGGTCATCGATGTTCTTGCTCTCGTTCAAGTGGCTCGCCTGCAACAACACGAAGAAAGATTAAGCAGATGGAAACAATCCCTTGAGATGTAAATATGTTTAGTACCCAATCAAGAAGGCAGATGAAATTGTGACTAGGCATGTAGTTGTTGTTGCTTTTTCCACTGACTATCTCCAAAAGCACGACTCCAAAGCTGTAGACGTCTGCTTTATCGGTCAGATAACCCCACAGTGCATACTCGGGCGCCATGTATCCTCTGAAAAAGGGACGGGAGCGCTTGTTAGTGTCGTGTCAAGCCAGGGAAGAGAGGGTCACCAGCATAAGGAGATGGAAAACTTACATTGTTCCAGCAACTTTCGTGCTAATGTGTGTCTTCTCGTCTTCATTGAGACGAGCCAGTCCAAAATCGGATATCTTAGCATTCAGATCGCTATCCAGCAGCACGTTTGTGGCTTTGATGTCTCGATGCACGATTTTCAGCCTTGATTCGTCGTGGAGAAAAGCTAGCCCTTTTGCAATTCCAACGCAGATCTTGAACCTCGTTGGCCAGTTTAGCATCATTTGGCTTCTCCCGTTTGATTCTGATGTGTAGTGTTTGTCAACAAAATCATCTAATCGAATAGAAGTTAGGGAATAAGCCTATGTACGTACCGAACAAGACGTGTGCAAGGCTATTGTTTTCCATGTACTCGTATACCACCAGCAATTGATCGCCTTCAATGCAGCATCCGTATAGCTTCACAAGATTCGGGTGCAGTAAACACGAAATCATGCCAATCTCGTTCAAAAACTCGCGATTCCCTTGTCTTGATTTAGACGAGAGTTGCTTCACTGCAATGACAGTGCCATCGGGCAGTTGACCCTGCAACGGGACATCTATCAGTAAAAAGAAGGCTACATCTTAAAAAACAATGCTTCCATGACAGAGCAAGCACCTTATATACTGAGCCAAAACCACCTTCTCCAATTTTATTCGCAGCGTCAAAATCGTCAGTAGCAGCTCGAATCTGTTTGAGTGTCAACACGATCGTTTGCAGTTCTAGACCTTCGAGATCTATCAGGAGAAAGTCATTCAATATGCCTTCAACTTTGAGTTGCACTAGAAATCAATTGACTTACCATTTCTACCGTGTTTTCGGCCAGTCAAGTAACCTTTCCACCAAAGGATTCCGAATATTGAGAGAACAACAAACACTGGCAAAACTGCAGCTGTTACATATGCAGTTACATGCTTCTTGTTTCCATATGAACACACCTTAAAAGCTGCATAAAGAAATAGACGAAAAAGAGATTAAAAAAGTTATCGAACAAAGAACATATGTTTTGAATATGAAACAAGATTAACGGAAGTACTGACTTGGATCGACTGAGATAGCTGAGATAAGAGCACCGTAATCCCCTCTGTTGGGAATCCGAGTAGTCCCTTTACCAGCCCAGTAAAACCGGATCTCCAACGTATTATTAGTCACGTTAGCACTAAAGTGTCTTGCAACAGGCTTTTGAGCTCCACGAGCCTCAGCTTCAATGTCGAAGTTTTCTCGCACTAATCTCTCCTGATGCAGAAACAGTATCAGAAAAGCACTAAAGCATGTTGGTGACACAATAAGTTTTATGATATGTCGAACCAACCTGAATGTATATATCGAACATCCGCTCTCCAAGACTGTAATACGAGCTGTTGTCGTTTGTGAAAATTATCTCAGCGAAGTGCAGGCTTATATTGTACACCCCATTCTCCAAGCAATAATGGAAATACGTAAGCGAAAGAGGGCTAAGGCGGGCACTACTGTACAATTCTGGGATATTTGGCGTGGGAATGTTGACTGCACGTGATCTCTGGTAAGAAGGTTCGTCTAAGAAGTCACCGGTGCTAACAAAGCCCCAGTAGTTGGCGCTTAGATATCTGTCAGAATCAACTCCACCATCTCCTTCGTATATAACTTTTCTATCTGTTTCTTTGACGTGCAAGTCATATCCACCACAGTTAACTTGCAACGAACATTTATCTGCAAGAGGCGAAGTTAACATTCTAGGTACATATTCTGCGTAGAACATAGAAGCTGTACAACTTCAGAAACACAAAATCCGAACTATTAAACACTTCTACCAAATTGGATGTACTCAAATATTCAAATTAGAGCAGAAATAAGCCAAATCTAGAGGCAGGCTACATCTTGGGTTAATAAACTTACATCTGGGGCAGACGACATCTTCTATGCACGGAAGAGTTCGTTTCCTGTTGAAGTTTAAGAGTGAGCATGACGAAAGAAATTGAGTATATTAGCAACTTCACTTTTTTTCTGTTGGTAAACTATAAATAACTAAGAGAGGATAGAAGAAAGTGCATCTTACAATGTATCCAGTTGAGATGAGCCTTTGAATAAGTTTACGTTTCGATTCCTGTTTCAGAGAAACATAGAAAATGAAATGCTACCATCAACGTATTCATATAATAAGGGAAACTCAATGGTTTTTCTTACATGTCTAGTCGACAAGCAGGTTCCTCGGGGCCTTGCAAAGTAAAATTGTTGTAGGACAGATCGCTGCATATCAATAAATCTAGATGTTACAAACTTTGTAAACACTAGTTATAGCATATTCTATGGCAGTGAAGTCATAAAGAAGGAGCAAAAAGTGTTACAAACGAAAAACGTACATATTGCCTCCGTCCTTCAATAGTGTGTCAGGTATCTTTCCACTCAGCCTGTTGTCGGTCACAAACCTGATAACAGGAAAGAAAACACTCACCTCTCAGATCGAAGACTGCAACCAGAAAGAGCCACTCGAGGGAAATAAGTTCGAGAAATTTCATTAAGCGATAAGTGGTGCAGGATAAATGTAGTGAGAGAAGATGAGCTGAATAAGTGAAAACATACACTACTTTCAGTTTTCGTGCGATGTGACTAGGAATCGTGCCCTCTAACATGTTGAAACTGACATCCCTGTCGATAACATAGACAGAAACTAATGAACTTTTAGAAAAATGCAAAAGTCACTTATGTTAGTTAGTACTTTCACATATTCATTCTCTCAAACATAAAATCCACATCGAGCGATAAAAGAAACCGGTATTCATTGAAGCGGTTACTCACAACATCTCCAGAAGTCTAAGCTTCCATACATACGCAGGAATTTCGCCAGTGATATTGCAGTTTCTCAGTATCCTGTTTCCAACAATGCATCACCTTATTCTGTTATAGAGGGTGAGAAATTAACCAGGAAGCATTTCAAATTTAGAGTTACTCGCATACAGCGATGTTAGGCCTGTAGTGCTCCTCAGCAAAGGAAATCCCTGAGACGGCCCTTTTAGGTCGCTAATCCTCCTGTGCATTGAAGCTCCGTCAGAATACTTATTAATGTTAACTATATAGAAATAGCGACGAAGGGAATGTTGTGTACTCACAGAGTTTCTAACGTATCAAGAAGAGATATGTTCAAAGGAATGGGGCCCACTAGTCCGCTAGCAATCATTTCTCTTCATCGATAAAACGGATGTTAATAGAAGTATATGAGGAGTTATCCGTACTACTCTCTAGTCTCTACTGTTAAGGGTACATAGAGATCTTACAGATGTGTAAGTTGCTTCCAGTTCTTAATGAAGTCGGGTATTGGTCCACTTAGGTTGTTGTCGTTTATCCTACTGCGATGCAAAAAGAAACTGTTGAAAACACTAGAGCATAAAAGAAACAGATAAATTGAAGAACTTACAAATCTTTTAGGTTTGTTAAATTTGCAAGCGAATTCGGTAGCTCCCCTGTCAGTTGGTTGGACGACAAGAGCCTGTAATTCAGAAATGCAGTAAATCGATATTAGTTTTGGTTTTGAGCATCCCTCATCTGAAACACGTGATCTTACAGGCTCGTTAAATTTGCCATTCTTCCAATGTCAGGAGGAATAGCCCCCGAGAATTGGTTTGCCTCGATGTTCCTGATGAACACAATAGTGCAGAATATGAAAAGGCTTTTAACTGTTTTGTTTAAAAAACTTGGTGAAAAATCAATGCCATTGTACAAGTAGAGAAGATTAAACTGCTTACATACAGGTATGTGAGGCTAGTAAAGTTTGCCAGATAGTTTGGTATTTTTCCAGATAAACGGTTTACGAGCACAGAGCTGCACAGGAAGTTCAGGCAGCGTTGTCAGTAATGAGAGAAACGCTGTTGTAGTTTAGCAAAATAACAAGTGCAATACACAACTTACATAAAATTAAGTTGCATTGAAGCCCACTCTTCCGGGATCGTACCAGTTAGGAGATTATATGCAAAATCACTGAAAATCAAAAAAACAAAAACAAAAGGCAATGAGTATACAAAAACTAAGTCACCACATTTGAGGTAAAGCTGGTGTTGGAGTCAGTTCTTACACATGGTCGAGGTACTGAAGCTTTACAATTGACAACGGAAGAACTCCAGGGAGATTGTAACTCTTAATCACACTGCATTAAGTTGAAAACATGAATAAATGCTGGGAGAGTTACAATAAAATGATCAAGATATGAGAACCATACAGCGTAGTAACATGGCAGACAGTGTTGTTGTTGAAATTGCAATTGCATTCGACATAACCATCAGAGTTCGGAGGAGGAGTTTGTGTCATCCCACCCATCTCCATTTCACATAAATCGGCATTGAATGACCAATACACTGCGCCCAACTCGTTGGCTATCTCTTTGAAGACATCAACTAAGCACAAAAACAGAACAAAATCTCCAAGTGAATAAAGGAGGAATCAACAAATCCAAATCATCATCTTCATAGTAGATTGTGGTTCCATTACATAACTATGCCAACAACAGAAAACTACTTCAATTTCTTACACAAAACAATAGCCAATCACTGCAGTTTCTTATCAGCATTAAAATTTACAATAAACACCTCAATTCTTTCTGGATTTTCAAACCCAGAAATCCAATATCTATGAGTTCCAAAGTATGAAAAGAAAAGAATCATAAACACAAACAACCAATCACTGCTTCTTAGTTAATCCTCCACTTTAACCAAACACTACTCCAAAATTGAAGGAGAAAAGCGGTTACTAACCTTCAACCTGAGGCACCTTCTGCGACTCCGACAACCTCAAACACCAGCAACAGAAAACCGCAACAGCCCACAAACTTCTTCCCACAAACATCGTTCTCAAGCATCAAGACTGCAACTTTACTACAACAAACACTAAAAATTCTAGTTTACAGTGCAAATGCGATGCAATTACATACACATATTTGATATTTCTTCCGTATCTGAGTAGGAATGGGAAAGCGAATGCGCAGAGTCAGCACAAGAAAACAACAGGATTGAAGTTGCGGTAACAAAAATCCAGACTTTTCTTTAATATAATTAAATCCACTTGTTGCTGGATTTGGGATTTCGTTTTTCCGTAGTAACTATTTAGTATTCGGGCTGTCGATCTTTTTTTGTCGTGACAGTTATTACTATATTTTATGATTGTAAAGAATGATTTTTTATTATAATATTCAACCGCAACATGCTAACTTTGAATTTTCAAGTACTTTCTGGTGATCTTGCCTTAGCCAAATATAGGTGATTTTCCTAATCATCACTGAAATAATTTCAAGAATATTGAATGTTCAAAATCAAATCAAACAAATGCTCTTTTAATTCGTTTATGCACAGGGGCAGTCTGGCGGCTGAAATTTGGAATTTTTTTTCTTTCAATGCACATTCTTGAAATGATGATTGGATATAATTGAATGATCATGAGACGCTTTGAATGATTGTACGGTACTACTTGTCGAAGCAATTCAAGGCTGAAGCCTGAAGCACGTGTTCAGCTTGTTTTTGACTAAATTTAAGGGAACCTAAATCGTCTTCATGTGTATCTATACTTTAATATGATAAACTCTGGATACTATAATTACTAACATCATCTTTAATAATTAAACGAGAGAAGGTATATACAAAAGATATACTATTATCATTTATTTATCTTTTTAAAAGAAAAAATATAGTACCTTTTTAAAAAGTACTCCCTCCATCCGTGAATAGGAGTTCCGTTTTTCCATTTTAGTCCATCAGTAAATAGGATTCCTGGTTCACTTTTACCATAAATGGTAATAGGATCTCACCTTCCACTACCTCATTTCACTCACATTTCATTTAAAACTAATATATAGTACAAGTAAGAATCATATTCCATTAACTTTTTTCCACCCACTTTTCTTACCATTTCTTAAAACTCGTGCCACCCATGAATGAGACTCCTAATGGCGGACGGAGGGAGTAACAAACTCCAAAGATAAAGGTTATTTTCTAAAATAAAAATAATAATTCAAAATGTATTCCAAAATATAAAAGTATGATACCTTTTCAAATATATTTTTTCTTAAATAACGATTTTTCATGAAAAGAAGGTGATATGATAGTTATAAGATTTTACATCTCTACTGATGAAGAAGTAAAGATATCTCATTAAAATAAGAAAATTATAGTAATA
This sequence comes from Salvia hispanica, assembly GCF_023119035.1. Classification (NCBI taxonomy): domain Eukaryota; kingdom Viridiplantae; phylum Streptophyta; class Magnoliopsida; order Lamiales; family Lamiaceae; genus Salvia; species Salvia hispanica. Next base: position 43,220,046 of record NC_062970.1, on the reverse strand, counting down.
TCTTTTCAAATACTTTTTTTCTAAATAATTTTTTATGAAAAAAGACAAGGACTTCCCTCTCCCTAATTAAGATTGCTCTAACCAAAGGGAAAATATGATGGTTTTGAGTCGTTGCTACTTCATCAGTGTAAATTAAATTCTGGCATTAAGTATTTTAACGTTTTCCTATACAAGAATTAACTATTTCACGGTTGACAATTCGACAGTCACCTACTATTAATAGTAAAATACAATTCCATGTATATAAAATTCATGTCGTGGAGAATTCATACAAGTCGGTATGTTGCAATGTTTTTTATTCTAATGTTTCTGATACGTGCCATCGAAGTTATATGAAGTCAAGAAACTTGGCTCACGTTGAATGAAGAGCATGCCACCAACAAAATTGGCTCACGTCACGTTGAATAAAGAGCATATCATTCTTTTATGATCCATATGGCTGATAAGTTTCAATACAATACGAAAATTTGATAAAACATAATGGATTGAGGTTCATGGCGCTTTTTGGGTTGACCCGTTAGGAATCTGATAATTTTAGATTGAGTTCGGGTGACTCATTAAAAAATAATATTAATTTAAATTGTTATTCTTTTAAAAATATATATACATTAATTAGTTCTATTCTCTATTCGTGTAAATCTTGTTTTTATCGTGTAAATCAGGTTCAAAAATCATGTTTAATCATGTAATATTAATTAGGTCCGGATTCTTATCGTATCTTGTCAATTATATTCTAAGGTTTGTGTTAAAATGACAACTCCTCTTAAAATGATACCGTGATTCCACTTATACAACAATATTATAAACGTTACACAGCAATATTACAAACACTACACAGCAATCTATAGATTGTTGTATAGTGTGTCGGATATTGCTGGACAAGAAATATTGTTATATAAAGACCAGCAAATTTTTGCTGACCGTATTTTTCAGTTTTTTTTTTTTTTTTTTTAACGTGGCAACTTATTATTCGTCCACGTGTACAAATGATTGGCTAGGAATGGTGGTATGGTGTTATTTTAAGGGTGGTGGCACATTAACAGTTAATGCCCCATATTCTACTGTGCCATGTACATGTCGGGTTAGGATTAAAAAATATCATGTTGGGGTTGTATTCGAGTTGTGTGTTATTTTAGCAGGTCAGGTCAAGCCTTATGAGGTTATAGGCCCACGCACCAGCAATCGCTCCAGCGGTTGGGCCCAATAGATAGATCCAAAGCCCCTTGTAGTTGTTTGATACTATAGCTGGCCCTAAACTCCTTGCTGGGTTCAACGAAGCTCCCGAAATGGGCCTGCAGCCAAGCCCAATTAAATCAGTTAAATACAATCATGCGCAGCTTAACTAATCAATAGTACTATAATGAGTGCAATTCAAATGCACCCAGCATACAAGACATTTATTGATATGGTAGCTCCAATGGCCATCCCAGCAAGCTCTCCAATCTGCATCAAATAAAAGTCAACTGATTAACATATGTCAATCTCAAAATGCATAAATTAATCAAATAATGACGTGCACTCGGTTTATTTGCATAATGAACAAATTATCATAGTTTAATTAATTCGAAGAAAAGTAAGCCGACTCTATTCTGTTATTTTTCAACTTATTTAGTGATTGAGCAATATTATTCAATTAGCAAATAGATTAAAATAATTACCGTTCTATTGTAAGTGGCGACACCGAAAATGACGAACATAAGGTAGAATGTGATGATGAATTCTAAAATCAAAGACTGTAGGTCGGTGCCAGCAGGAAGGGTAATCATGTGGCCCACTGAACAATAATCGTAGGGTTTCGGCTGCTACTGTTGATCCAACTACTTGAGCTGCAAGTCCGCAACATACGCCGGTACCTACAAATATTATGTCAAACTATCAGAAAAATCATGACATTTTTAAAAAAAATTGGAACTGCCCTATATACTTTGATTGTGTGAAATCGTGTATGATGAGAAAGCCAAAATTTAGATTTATATCTTTATCTAAATCCCTATATTCAGAATCATTATTAGTTTGACAACAGACTTAACACTTACTTAATCACATCACGAATTTATGTATTTGTCACATTAACAATATATTTACACATAGACCACTTGAATATTTCCGCATGCAAAAAGTTGCGAACAAGGTTAAACTTCGTACTTTTGTAGTCGATTTTTTACTAACTACTAGTATTATTGATTGGTTGTGATACCTATTTCTCATCCCCGAGTAAATTTACAATTCGTAGTAAATCAACAACAAACAGATATTCGTCAGTAAATCCATATGTAATCCGTGCTCTTTTACCTGTCTCCAAGGAAACCTATTGCAGGAGGCGAAGGCAATGGAGACGGCAGGGTTAAAGTGGGCGCTAGAGATGTGGCCAACCGAGTAAATCATGACCATGACGACGAGGCCCCACACCATGGCTATTCCGGGAAGAGTGACCACCTTGTCTCTGTCGAGGTTCACCGTCACCGCGCCACAACCAGCTAATATCATGAAGTATGTACCCAACATCTCCGCTATCAACTGCAAAGCCTTGCTTAATTAATTTATTTCACATACATAGTATAATTCAATCATCGAATAGATTAGACGTACCTTTTGTATAAATGAGACAGTGAGGGAGAGTGATCTTGATTATAATATTTTTTGTTGGATCGGATCTGTAACTAGGTTGAGTTGGAGAGGGCCGGAAGGTAAGGAAGTTGCTATAGAACTGGATGAGTTTTGATATTGTTTTTTTTTTCCGACCAAATGGAACACATATCCGCCACAAATCGAACACGGGATCTGGCCCTTTGAAGGTTTTAGTTGATTTTTTTTTTGGTTTGGAACAAACTAACGAATAGTTAGCTACTCTGATACCATGTTTAATAGAATTGAAATGCGGAAATGTAAATACTAAAATTAACGAACATTGAAGAACTTTGAAGACTATGTTTTGATAGATGGCTAGGTTGGTTTCTTCAATAATATGCCACTCTTATATAGGGTATTAAAAAGCTTGTGCTCCAAGTATTCTTGGGCACCAAGCTAATATGTTTCTTGTCCTCCAAGCTAACACGTTTCTTGATCTCCAACCTAATATTTTTCCTTTTTTTAACACTCCCCTTCAAATTGAGTAGTGGAATTTCTGATACTCAATTTGCAAAGAACTTCTTCAAAGCTTCTTGGTTCCTTAATTTTCTCTTAATTGAATTCTTCATTCCAACAAATACAAATACTCCTCCGTCCCACAATAATTGTCACTCTTGGTGGTGGCACCGGTTTTAAGAAATGTAAAGAAAAGTTAGTTGGAAAAATTAGTGGAATGTGGGATCCGTTTTTTTATATTGATTTTATAATAAAATGTGAGTGGAGTGAGTTGATGGAATGTCGTACCTACTTACCATTTATGGTAAAAACGAAGTGTGACAATTATTATGGAACAGACTAAAATGGAAAAGAGTGACAATTATTGTACGACGGAGGGAGGAAGTATTAATTTAGTCAAGTAAGTTGGTGGAATGTAGAACCTACTTACCATTTATGGTAAAAACGAAGTGTGACAATTATTATGGGACAGACTGAAATGGAAAAGAGTGACAATTATTGTGCGACAGGAGGGAGGTAGTATTAATTTAGTGAAGTAAATAAATTACTCAATTCGCACAATTTTTAATATCTTCCATTGGCTTGTGGAAATGTTCAAGTTTGGATTTCATATTTATATGATTCCTTTCGCAAACCAACTAGATAGTATATATATGTTCATTTTATATCGTCAAATTATACACACATATATAATATGATCAATCCATAGCTCAAGTTGGTACAAAATGATAAGGCTCTAAGCAGCACGAATACGATTCGAAGTCGAACCCCTCAAAAAAGAGCCACTTTTAGTAATTTCACGAACAGGTTTATTAGTAAATCTAATGAGATTATAGGCCCATGCACCAGCAATCGCTCCACCTGTTGGGCCCAATAGATAGATCCAAAGCCCTTTGTAGTTGTTTGATACTATAGCTGGCCCTAAACTCCTTGCTGGGTTCAACGAAGCTCCTGAGATAGGCCTGCAAGCCCAACCCAATTAAATCATTAAATATGCACATAAATTAAGAACTACTTTCCTAAAATTTTCTAAAAAAAATTTATTAATTGTGTTTTTACATACTACATACTTTATATTTGCGTGCTAGTTGCTCCACTAAACTTTATATTTGATCTAATTTCACAAACAATTAAGATTTTGACATGTATTAAAATTGACTTGATATGCTGATCCATTGATCTGAATTTCACTTCTCTCTTTAGTACTACAACATTGTTTTTGCAGTGTAATGCCACATGAGATAAATAATGTCACATTGATTGATTAGCAAGACATGTCGGTACTGATATTTGCTTGATTTTAATCGATTGTAAGATAATAAGTTCAGTATTCGTATAAAAAAAATTTACAATTCAATTAAAAAATAATTATGGCAATTTCAAAATGCAAATGGTGTGGATGTGAATCAGTTGAGTAATCTATGTGAGAGACTATATCTAAAGTCAAATCTAAGCATAAATATTTTATGGAAGCTGGTAGCATCTCAATTTAGTTTATATTTAAATAATTCGTTTTTGTAACGACTTTTTTTTTTATGTTAAATACGTTTCAATCATGCAGATTTTTTATGACTTTATAGAGTAATATGTTATGCAAGTGTCAGCTATAAATTAATGAATAAATATGACAGTAAATTTTGAAAGATTAAACAAAATAATAAAGAGCAATTCATATACTTACCCAGCAAACAAGACATTTATCGATATGGTGGATCCTATGGCCATCCCAGCAAGCTCTCCAATCTGCCAATGCCATATCACATTTCTCACTTTCACCAAATGTAAAATTAATCAAATAATGTCGTTACGTTCTCTCAGTTTTAAATACTAATAGGCAAATGATTGTAGTTTAATTCATTCCAATCGAAGTCAGCCAAAGTCTACTCTATTTACTTTTTAACTAATTTAGTGATTGGAAAATAATTAGTTAATTAGCTAGCCAAAGAGTTAAAATATTACGGCTCGGTTGTCAGTGGCAACGCCTGATATAACGAACATGAGAAAGAATGTGATGATAAATTCTAAAATCAACGACTGCAGGTCGGTGCCGCCAGGAAGGGTGCCGACGAAGTAATCGTGCGGCCCACTGAACAATAAACGTAGGGTTCCGGCTGCTACTGTTGATCCAACTACTTGTGCCGCTACATATGCAGGTACCTGTACAAATATTATTATACATAAATTACCAGGGCAAATTGCTAGGAATATTGTGAAACTAAATAACAATAACAAAAAACATGAAAATTTAACACTTTGTTACAATCGCCCTTTAATTTGAATTGAATCATATTTGATGCCAAAATCTGGGTATATATTCAGAGTTTTCATCAACTTGACAACACATTTGATAGTTAACACCTAATTAGAGAGTAATATCATCAATTTATGAAATGTATGTTTCATATAAGCAATATTTTACATGTAGGTGACTTGCATATTCTGTCACGAGATAATTGTGAACGATGTTAAACTTCATGCTTTTTCGATTGATTTTTAATTTAATTTGATTGAGTGGTTGGTTATGTTACCTGTCTCCAGGGGAACCTATTGGTGGAGGCGAAGGCAATGGAGACGGCGGGGTTGAAGTGGGCTCCGGAGATGTGGCCAACGGAGTAAATCATGACCATGACGACAAGGCCCCACACCATGGCTATTCCGGGGAGAGTAACCACGCTGTCTTTGTCGAGGTTCACGGCCACGGACCCGCAACCGGCTAATATCATGAAGTAAGTGCCCAGCAACTCCGCTATCAACTGCATTCCAAATTGTTCACATATTAATTCCAATTTCCACATATATATAATTCAACCATTCAATAGAATTTGTATACTTACCTTTTGTATAAAAGAGACAGTGAGGGAGCAGCATCTTGAAGAGTGGTCATCGGAGTCATGATTGGAATCTATGATGTCCACCACCGCCACTCCGCCGTGGCCATCTGCAGCCGGTGATATCTCAGCCATAATTCTTTTCTAATTAATATATTTAATTACTAAAAATTGTATGTCTAATGTAGTATTGCTCTCTTCTTACTTCTTCTTTTTCTTTTTTCTTCTTCTTAATTTTCTTCTTCTGTGTGTGTGACCATAATATAGTAACGCGGCAAGCTGCTTTATTAACAAGAAATCTTCATTAATTTATGCAAGTCAATCACTCCCTCACTAAAACACATAAATGCGAACTTGTCTATGATTAAATTATACTATTGACTTACATTTAATAAACTAGTACTACTTGAGTACTTGTCATGTTGTAGATAAATAAAAAATCTCAAGTTGTGAAATATGTTTGAACTTTAAATAATTGATCACTACTAACGATTTCGTCATTGTGCACGATCAGCACATGTATATTCACGAAAGTTCGATTATTAATTATCAAGAACTTAAATTAATATTCATTGCATGTAACGTGGAATGAACCACCAATATTGTTGTGTCAACTGTTGTTTAATTAGAAGTAAATTTGTGAATTGTGATTGTGTTGCAGTCTTAACAATGTTTAGATCATAAATATTGATAGGCTGGCCTCAATATCTTGGATCATTCACTTGTCTTTCTTTATTGATTACTTGTAGTTACGTTTTGTGTTCTCATCAACTAATTAATTTTGTGTGTGTTTAGTGTGCAGCTGATAGTAAATAGTTGTAGAACTGCTAAATTAGTCTAAGATCGGATCAGGATCTAAGTGTAGCTTGGTCTGTTAAGTTTAACTGAGGAGACCTCTAATTTAATTGATCCACAAATTTAGGGGTTTAATTGGGTCATCCATGACGCATTCATGAATAAAACTAAACAATCATATGGAGTGACACTCAAGCTGGCATTAAACTAGTAACAATTAATAATGAAGAAATGAAGAGTTGACATCTAAACAGGAAAGTCAACTAAAAACAAGAATATACCTGCTACAAAAGTCAACTGAAGCCACAAATTTTCAAATACTGCCTCCGGTCCCATTAAATACACATTTTACTAAGCCATTCTACTCGGTCACATTTATTCACAAAAGTCATTAATTAATTGCGGTATGGAGTAGTGGTATGCTATACATATATATGATATACTAGTAATTTGCGATCAACTCAAGATTCATAAAAAAAGAGAGAGAAAAATAAGTAAGATGGAGGGATCGAAACAAGTGTTCATCTTGGCAGGGCAGAGCAACATGTCGGGGCGAGGCGGGGTCCACAAGCACGAATGGGACGGAGTGGTCCCGGCGGAGTCCGCAGCGGACGGGGAGAAGATCTTCCGGCTGAACGCGGACCTTGAGTGGGAGGCGGCGCACGAGCCCCTCCACCAGGGGCTCGACGCCAACAGAGTGTGTGGCGTGGGGCCCGGGCTGGCCTTCGCCAACGCGGTGAAGGGGCGCGTGGGAGCCATAGGGCTGGTGCCTTGCGCGGCGGCTGGGACGCAGATGAAGGACTGGGCGAGAGGCGGGGAGCTCTACGAGAGGATGGTGAAGCGGGCCAAGGCGGCAGCGGAGCGCGGTGGGGAGATCGCGGCGGTGCTGTGGTATCAAGGGGAGAAGGACACATTCTTCAAGGAGGATGCTGATTTGTATGGAGACAACGTTGAGAAGCTTATTCTCAACCTCCGTCAAGATCTCGATTCGCCTTCTCTTCCTGTCATCCTTGTCAGTATAATTAATTCCTCTCTCTATATATATATGTACACTATTGCTATTGCTATTGCTGTGTAGCGTTTATAATATTGCTGGATACGTAGTGTCACAGTGTCATTTAAGAGGTGTTGTTATTTTAATACAAACCTATATATGTTGGTGCAGGTTGCACTGGCGTCAGGAAGGGAGTACCTAGACAAGGTTAGAGAGGCACAAAAAGCAATTAGTGCGCACAATGTGGTTTGCGTGGACGCTTTGGGACTTCCTCTCCAACAAGACAATCTTCATATCACTACTGAGGCCCATATTCAGCTGGCTCATATGATGGCACACTCCTATGTCACCCATTTCCTTACCCAATAAATTTCACTACTATATTATTATTCCTTTCCTGCTAGTATCATAATGTAATTCCTTTGATGATATTATTTATATGGTTTGGGTGTGACGTAACAATTTATACATACATTATGTATGATGTTATATATAAGTATTTGGTTTGGGTGTTGATTTCGTTACAATACATAATGTGTACGTACAATATTATTGTCCTCTTTGTTGATTTATACATCCAAAACTCTATTATTGTTTGTATCACACTATAATAGATCATAGGCTAACATTGACAAGCTAAATACTACGGTGGCGTTCGATTGTCATGACTAATAATCATTAGACTATCCATCTAGGACTAAGTTGTAAGATTATTTTAGTTGGAGGGGAGGCTATGACTAATAATCATGAGATTATCCATCTAGGATTAAGTTATCGGATTATTTTAGTTAGAGGGGGAGGCTATGACTAATTATCATGGACTATCCATCTAGGATTAAGTTGAGGGGGTCAATCTTATGAACCAAACATGATACATATTTAATCATGAGATTTAGTCTTGTCAACCGAACACCCCCTACCATACGTTGTATATCAAAGTAAATAGTCCCACCTTGATATAGTGGCCGATCCAAAATATGGAAATGGAGGTGCCGAAACTAAATACTACTCCGGTAATTCAATTATTTTATACTCCATATGTAAAGAAATATGGAAGCAAAAATATAGAGGAAGACAAGAGAGTACAGAGAACTGTAAACGTTTTTATTGCTCTGTCAATTTGGAGATAGATAAATGACAACAACTACAAAGTATAAATAGAGAAAATGAAACCCATAAAATTCTAACTAACTAATAACTAAATCAGCTAAATAGAATACCACTAACTAAAACACAGAAACGTAAATCCTAAATAAATGGAACAGAACTTGGACTACTTCAACTCACTCGTAAGTTTCACTATTTTCAACACTCCCCCTTAGTGAAAACTTACTATCAACAACGCCAAGAGCAGCTCGGAATTCTTCAAGTTTAGCTCGGTCAAGTGCCTTCGTAAAAATGTCAGCAACTTGATCTTCACTTCTTATCTTCTGCAAATCGATCTCTTGATTCAAAACCTTTTCCCGAACAAAATGATGATGCACTTCAATGTGTTTTGTTCGAGCATGGAACACTGGATTTTCAGCAAGCTTAATAGCACTTTCGTTATCACAACGAATCAGAACCGGATACTTCAAGTCATAGAAAATTTCTTGGACAAGCCTCTTGAGCCAAACATACTCTTGAACAGCCATAGATGCTGCCACATATTCAGCCTCGCAACTTGATAGGGCAACCGTGTTTTGCTTTTTGCTGCACCACGAGATTGCTGCTGATCCTGTATCGAAACAATACCCTGTTGTTGAGCGTCTATCATTTATATCACCAGCCCAATCTGCATCTACAAAACCACTCAATAAGAATGTAGTTCCTTGTTTATAATGCAGTCCAAAATTCAGAGTATTCTTGATGTAGCGAAAAATTCGCTTTGCTGCAATCAGATGAGGCTCTCGCGGCTCTCCCATAAACTGAGATATTACTCCGACGGAGAAAGAAATGTCAGGCCTTGTGATAGATAAGTAGAATAAACTACCAACAAGCTAACGAAAAAGTGTTGCATCTTCCAGCAACTTCCCTTCATCTTTAGCTAACTTCAAGTATGATTCCATAGGAGTAGTCATTGGCTTTGAATCTCGCATACGAAAACGATCCAATAAATTTGAAGCATATCCTTGTTGCGAAACAAAAAATCCATCTGACTTTGTCACTTCTAGGCCAAGAAAACAGCTTACTTCTCCCAAGCTTTTCATATCAAAACGAACAGACAAAGCCTCTTGAAGACGAGTAATTTCAGTATCATTATTACCCGTAATAACCATATCATCCACGTAGAGAAGAACCATTATACAAGAAGAAGATGTTTTCTTGATAAATAAACTGAAATCAGTTTCAGAAGACTTATAACCACAAAATTCAAGATATTGAGCAATTTTACCATACCAAGCACGTGAAGCTTGCTTGAGGCCGTACAAGGACTTCTTAAGACGACACACATAGTCAGGAAACTCTTTCGAAATGAATCCAGCAGGCTGCTCCATAAAAATATCTCGATCCAAGTCTCCATAGTGAAATGCATTCTTCACATCTAGTTGCCAAAGTCTCCATCCTTTACAAGCAGCTAGCGAAATAATGGTTCAAATTGTTGCCATTTTAGCAACGGGACTGAAAGTCTGATCATAATCCTGACCATATTCTTGAGAAAAACCACGAGCAACGAGACGAGCTTTATAGCGATCAATTGTGCCATCAGCCTTTTTCTTCAATTTGAATACCCATTTGCAAGTAATAGGTTGGATATCTTTTGGCCTCTTAACAAGTTCCCATGTGCAGTTCCTAATTAGAGCCAAATATCCCTCTTTCATTGCAGCTACCCATTTAGGATCGTCTTTAGCATCATCATAAGATTTTGGTTCATAATCGCAAGATTCTCCCATTAGAAAGGCATAAATCACTGATGAAAGATTTACCTCAACTTTATAGTCAGCTAAATGAGTAGGTGGTCTTCTCTGTCTATCAGATCTTCGAGCTCCAGCCTCTATCGTCTCAGATTGCTGAACATTCTCTCCTGAAGTAGTGATGCTCCTCTTATCATTTGATTCAGTATCGCCACAAACGGGCAGAAGGTCAGCCATGATACTTTTATCATTTGCACCAATGTGATCAGATGAAATTTCATCAAACACAACATCACGAGAGACAACAACTTTCTTTGTTTCTGGATCCATACACCTCCATCCTTTCCTGTGAGTGTCATAGCCAACAAAAATACATCTTTTTTCCTTCGGATCAAGCTTAGTCCTGTTAGACTTTGAGACATGGACATAACAAATCGAACCAAAGACTCGAAACAAACTCACATTTGGCTTATGATGGTATAATAGCTCATAGGGGCATGGTTCCGTACCTGGCCACGGAGGTAACCGATTCACAACATAACTCGCGGACTGAATTGCCGCTGCCCATAACTCTCTTGGAAGGTTCTTTGCATGTATCCATGATAAGCAAATGGATGTAAGATGTGCCAATTTACGCTCAGCAACTCCGTTTTGTTGTGGAGTTTCGGGACAAGTCATCTGACGTCGAATACCATTTTCTTCGCAATAATTAAGAAACTGATCAGACATGAATTCACCCCCATTATCAGTGCGCAGACACTTAATTTTCTGCCCAAATTCTTTCTCCACTTGCTCCTTGAATTGAACAAACTTGGAGAATGCCTCACTTTTCTGTTCTAAGAAGAAGACCCATGAGAATCGAGAAAAATCATCCACAATAATCATCGTATAACGATAGCCACAATAACTTGGTGTTTTTGTAGGCCCCATCAAATCCGAATGCAGGAGCTGCAACACAGCGGAAGCTTTATTCTTTGAATTTGAGAAGGGGAGTCGATGTGATTTTCCGTATTGGCAGCCGGAACAAACCACATCTGGATAAATTTTCTTGAACTGAGGGACACCTTCAAGAAGCTTCTTTTCAGAAATTTTCTGCAATAACTGAAATCCAACATGGCCTAATTGAGCATGCCAAAGTGTAGCACTAGCATATTGACTTGTTTTCTCAATATATGCTTCATTTGCAGGCAATACATAAAGCGCATCTTTTCTCTTTCCCGTAAAAAGAACATTAGCATCAAGATGTTTAATGTTGGAAATAATTTTCACATCATGTGGACCAAAAAGAACATACCTCCCAGAATCCGCAATTTGAGAAACTGATGCTAGATTCTTCTTCAAGCCTGGAACGTGATAAACATCGTCAAGAGAGACATCCTTCTCGACGCAGAATTGCCCTTCATTTACTACAGGGTGTAGTGAATTATCTGCAGTCACAATAACCTTCTTTTGATTGTGTGGACGAACACACGAGAGTAGAGAATCATTTCCAGTTGCATGGTGAGAGCATCGCGAATCAATGATCCATTCATAGTTGTAGTCTATAGAAACATTAGCCCTCGTATCAGCATCTGCAACTGGTTTTGGCACCTTATCTTGACATATATCTTCAATAGATAAGCATTGATCCCACTTTGGTTGTTCATGCTCATCATGTTCATAAGCCACATTCACTCCTTCTTTAGCAAAATCTGTGCGACAATTGCGTTGAATATGGTTAGTTTTCCCACACCGTTCACACTTCACTTTCACACGACAATTGCGCTTTATGTGTCCGAGCTTTCCACATCTATAACATTCTGGAGCAGATTTCTTCGAATGCCCTTCACCTTTGGAAAAGTTACCCCCAGCTGATGGAGATTTAGCTGTAAACTTATTCTTTCCTTTGTCTTTTGCATAAAGAACCTCTTCAACACGAGACGAAGATTGGCTGTTACCACCAATTATTTGCTTTACCAATGCTTCTTGGTTTGATAGCAAATTTTCCAATTCTATGATGGATGGTTGAATATACTCACCCTTGTATTGAAGAGATAAATGGCATAAACTCTTCACGTAATCCTCGAATAAGGTAGCGGCGCAATCGAGCTTCTTTGACAGCACCTTCTGCATCCAATTCTGAAATTTCAGAACACAAGCTTTTGACTTTCAGAAAATACTCTGAAATCGTTAGCTTATTTTGAATCGTACCAGCAAGTTCGTTCTCCAGAAATTGGAGCCGCATCGTGTTCTTTTGAGTGAACAATCTGTCAAGTGTCTCCCACACTTCTTTGGGTGATTGTATATTACGAACATGCTCTATATAATCCTTACTGATCGACGTCCGCAAAGCAAATAAAGCTTTGCCACACTTGATCTTCCACTTTCTCCTTGCTTCTCCATTTTGTGGTGTATCTTCCGGAAGTACATCTTCACCGGATATAAGATCCCACAAATCCTGTACTTGTAGGTAAGCTTCCATACATAACTTCCAATAACTGTAATTGTCACCAACAAGCTTATCTACAGAGGCACTACTTCCACCATTCATCTTCTTTGAGGTATAAAATCAAACACCTGATAGGCAACCAGGCTCTGATACCATGTAAAGAAATATGGAAGCAAAAATATAGAGGAAGACAAGAGAGTACAGAGAACTGTAAACGTTTTTATTGCTCTGTCAATTTGGAGATAGATAAATGACAACAACTACAAAGTATAAATAGAGAAAATGAAACCCATAAAATTCTAACTAACTAATAACTAAATCAGCTAAATAGAATACCACTAACTAAAACACAGAAACGTAAATCCTAAATAAATGGAACAAAACTTGGACTACTTCAACTCACTCGTAAGTTTCACTATTTTCAACACCCTATATTTTTAAACAATAAAATAAATATAATAATATATTAATATTCAAGTAAATACAATTCTATAAACAACCATTAAGATGCATACAAAAAATTTTCATCTAAATAATTTATATATAAATTTAAATTTAAATTATAATAGTTTGATCGATTTTCTTGGTGTATTTAATTGAAAATTACAGAAGCAATTCTTGCGCACTAAATGCATCAAATAAAGAATGAAACGTAAATGCCAGTTTTTTTTCTTTATTTTATTTAGTAAGTTTATTTTTGTTATAACTAGTTGATTTTAAAAAATTTCTTAATACATATCACGTGTGCTTATACTATAAAAATGAAGGATGATTTTATGAAAGTATTTTAAGAGTTTATTTTTACACTTCAAGATTTTTAGCGATGCCGTCACATTTAATTTTTTGGTTTTCTCTACCAACTTCTTTAACTAATTAAAAGTCAGACTCAATATCTTATAATCTACCAACTACTTTAACTAAAAGTCAACTTAATTAAATAATTAACTCCAGTAGAAACAGATACTACACCTGAAAGAAAACTTTTCCAAAAATAAACAAACTAACTAGCTTTTTGCTTAACTAAATGAGCTAAAATAACTTTCAAATCAGGAAAATTGACCCTAATTCCATTTTTGTATGCAGGAATAACAAGACATACCAAAATATGAACTCAAAACCCACGAACTACTTCCTAGAATGAGATCTGAAAAATAAGCTACTCACGCAAATCTTAAAGAACTCGATCCCGACAAACTAAAATCAAAATCGAAAATCAATTTCTAAAGCAAACTCTTAAATAAATCAGATCTGAAAGTTTTATCTAACAAATCTACAATAAACTTAAATGAAACATAAATTAACTCGATCGGAAAAAACTACAACAGCTGAAAACTACATAACACTTGAACATTTTCTCAAATGAGAACTTGTCAAGATAACTTCGAAATATAAATTTAAATCCACCAACAGCAAATATGTTAATAGTAACAGAATTAATCCAGCCCCATCAATATGATCTATCAGTAATTGTACAAATTTCCAAACATTGTTAAGACTGCAACACAATCACAATTCACAAAGTTCTAATGAACAGTCGACACAACATTGGTGGTTCATTCCACGTTACAATGAATATCAATTTCTTGCTGATTAAAAATCGAAATCATTCGTTGACTTTCATAAATATACATGTGCTGATGTGCACAATGATAAAATCATTAGTAGTGATCAACTATTTAAAGTTCAATTATATTTCACAAGTTGAGATATTTTATGTATCTACGAGATACAAGTCAAATAGTACTAGTTTATTTTTGGATTACATATATGTAATTAAGTTGATAGTAGTATAATTTAATCATAGAGAAGTTCTTATTTGTGTTTTAGTGAGGGAGAGAGGGAGGGGTATAGATGGAGTGATTGACTTGCATAAATTAATAGAGATATTTTGTTAATAGATCATCTTGCTACCTTACTATAATATGGTCACAAACATAAGAAAAGAAGAAGAAAAAGAAAAAGAAAAAGAAGAATCCATTATACATACATAGTTGTTAGCAATTAATTAGAAAAGAATTATGGCTGAGATATCATCGGCTGCAAATGGCAACGGCGGAGTGGCGGCGGTGGACATTATAGATTCCAATCAAGATTCCGATGATCACTGTTCAAGATGCTGCTCCCTCACTGTCTCTTTTATACAAAAGGTTAGGTATACAAATTTTATTGAATGGTTGAATTATATATATGTGGAAATTGGAATTAATATATGAACAATTTGGAATGCAGTTGATAGCGGAGTTGTTGGGCACTTACTTCATGATATTAGCCGGTTGCGGGTCCGTGGCCGTGAACCTCGATAAAGACAGCGTGGTTACGCTCCCCGGAATAGCCATGGTGTGGGGCCTTGTCGTCATGGTCATGATTTATTCCGTTGGCCACATCTCCGGCGCCCACTTCAACCCCGCCGTCTCCATTGCCTTCGCCTCCACCAACAGGTTCCCCTGGAGACAGGTAACATAACCAATCAAATTAAAGTATCGGAAAACACTTATGGCATGTTTGGTAGGGGTGATAACTCATCTAGGGATGGAATTTTATGAAAAAAAAAAAAAGAAGTTTTGTTAAATTATGGCCTGACATGCAATTTTAAAAAACAATCGAAAAAGTATGAAGTTTAACATCATTCACAATTATATCATGATAGAATATACAGTCACTTACATGTAAAATATTGTTTTTTGACACATACATTTCTTAAATTGATGCAAAACTCTGAATATATGAAGATATATACCCGAATTTTGGTTTTCACATCAAATACGATTCAATCAATTTAAAGGACGATTGTAGAAAGTGTTAAAACAAAACTTTGATCAATTAGTTATTTAGTTTCGCTATTTTCCTAGCAATTTGTCATGATATTTTATGTATAAGAACATTTGTACATAGGTACCCGCATATGTAAATCACTAAATTAGTTAAAAAGAAAACAGAATAGACTTTGATAGAAATTAATTAATTAAGCTACTATATATTTAAAACCGATAATACGTCATTATTTGATTAATTTAACATGTGGTGAAAGTGAGATATGTGATATGGCATTGGCAGATTGGAGAGCTTGCTGGGATAACCATTGGATCCACCATATCGATAAATGTCTTGTTTGCTGGGTAAGTGTGAATTGTTCTTTATTATTTTGTTTAATCTTTCAAAATATGCTGTCATATATTCATTAGTTGACATTTAAATAACATAATACTAATAAAGTCAATAAATAAGCGATGCGTGAATGAAATGTATTCAACATAAAAATAAAAAATAAAAAAAAGTCGATACAAAAACTAATTATTTAAATATAAACTTAATTGAGATGCTACCAGCTTCCATAAAATATTTATGCTTTGATTTGACTTTATATATAGTCTCTTACATATAGATGACAACTGATTCACATTAACACCATCTATAACTTTTTTTCCATCAAAATTAATTTATATTGAACTAATTATGATCGAGTTTAATTTATAATCGATTAAAATCCGGCACATTGGTACCGACATGACATGCTAATTAATCAATGTGGCATTATTTATCTCATGTGTCACAACAACGTGAAAAACAATTTGTATTATGGAGTAGAAAATTGAATTCAAATCAGTTGATCAGCAAATCGAGGCAACTCTATGTCAAAATCTTAATCGGTTATGAAATCATATCAAATCTAAAGTTGAGAAACTAGCATGCAAATTATAAAAGGTTATTGGCTTATAATATTACGCAACTTCCGAAAATTTAAATTTGTTCCACGAATTTTAAACTTTGCCAATATCACTAACTTTGACTAGGGTGTTAATTTCACACTCATAACATATTCAGGCTTATTAAAAATGATACGAAAGACAAGTTGACTTTTAATCGATGTCATGGAACATCACTTAGTATTTGTTTTATCAAACTAATAACATGACATTAATAATTAGAATTTCTCTCAAATTCTCTTCCATCTCCACCTCCACCTCCACCTCCACCTCCTCCACCTCGCTCTCTCAGCTCTCTATTCTCTATCTCTCGCTTCAAAATAGTTCTTTATAGTCCGCGTCAATTTCCCGACTAGCCCAACAAGCAACCTGTGCAAAAATTTTCCACATTAGCTAAAGGCTGGGAAATTGACACCTCACTCTTTTCTACATTATTATTTTTCTTATTTTACTATTTCTCCACTTTAAATATTTATTATCATTTTTATAAAATAAGTGCAGAAAAGTCAATAGGACCGCTAATATGGGACGGAAGGAGTATAAAATATGTATGCAAAAGCAAAATTAATCATAAATTCTAAAAATTTATAAGAAAATAGTACTCTCTCCGTCCCACAAGAATATACACTCTTTCTTTTTTAGTCCGTCCCACAAGAATATATACTTTCTAAATATAGAAGAAAAAAAAATTCTCTATAGAGGTAGGACCCATACTCCACGAGCAATAATATAATTAGTTACTTTTTGTTTCTACCCCTCTCTTACTTTTCAATTGTGCATTAAAATTTATGCACAACCCAAAGTGTATATTGACGAACAGAGTAGTTCTTAAAATTACGTGCATATTTACATTATTTGACCTTGGCCTGCAGGCCCATCTCGGGGGCATCATTGAACCCAGCAAGGAGTTTAGGGCCAGCTATAGTATCAAACAACTACAAAGGGATATGGATCTACCTATTGGGCCCAACAGGTGGGGCGATTGCTGGTGCATGGGCCTATAATCTCATTAGGTATACTAATAAACCTCTTTGTGAAATCACTAAGGTGTTTTTGGGGAGAATGGAATGGAATGATGGAATGCATTACACAAGACTCGCTAATAACTAGTGGATGTTTCTGCTATTAAATGTCTTAACTCAGTGATTTCTATTTTCATTCTATTCATATGCTTAGTACAATGGAATGAATAAGGGAATTGAATGAAATTGCAAAGCAGATTCAAAGAAAATATCATTTTATACATATCTTCGTTTCATTCCTGCCTTAATTCTTTTCCACCCTAATTCAATTCTATCATACTAAGAAGGGCCTAGAAACGGTTCTTTTTTTAAGAGTTTGGCTCATATTCGAACGGCTCAGAGCTTATTATCAGACCAACTTAAGCTATGGATTAATCATACTATATTACTATATACGCATGTGTACATAATTTGACGATTTAAAATGAACAGATATATATATACTACTATTATCTTTTGATTTAAATGCGAGCTTTTTACTCTATCTTTGACTTAGCCAATTATAAATGTAAACAAACAAGTCAAGACAGATCCCACAAGAAATGGTTGTTTCAAAGGTAATCACTCGGGAACATTTCAAGGGCTTGAGCTAAATAAATTGAAAGGGAAATTGCATGCAAATACACTTTCAGTCCACGCATTCATCCAAACTGAAATTGTAACTAAATCCAAAATACTCCCTTGGTCCCACGACAATAGAGTGACATTTTGTTATTTCAGTCCGTCCTACAATGAGTGTCATATTTCACGTTTATTATAAATAGTAAGTAGGTCTCACATTTCACTAACTTACTTCACTCACCTACTATTATAAAATCAATATAAAAAAGTAGACTTCATATTCCACTAACTTTTTAAACTTACTATTTTTTATATTTCTTAAAACCCGTGCTCACACTAAATGTGACTCCAACTATGACTAAAATCTATTTTTGCTTGTGGATCTGAAACTGAAACAGAGTTAAAACATGAGATCCAAACAGCTATCAACAAGCTCATGCGAATGGGATCTTCCTTCTTGAACATCCAACTGCCCTCATCAAGTGATGCATGGTTATATCTCAATCTCCACCTTAATCATCACATCGACATTGTGATTCTTGACTAAACAATATTTTTGGAAGATATTAATAATATTAATTGTAGACTAGTCAAAAGACACAGGAGAAACATATCCATCAATCAGCCATTCTTGACTAAACATTTTTGGAAGAAAACTAAATTAATTTAGCAAAGAATATTAACTCAATAATATTTACAATTTGAAATTGAAAAGGACTTGCAACAGATCTGAGATAATTATTCTATAAATGAAAGTATAGAACAACAATAAGAAGCCGATTAACAGGATGTAAGATCTCACACAACAATCCAAGAATCATCGATTATTAATATTTTTTCTATCTACTAATTCTACTAAGTAGAAAATAACTAAAAACTCCAAAAAAATAATTTGTTTAGCCCCGAAGTTTTGTATGCTGAAACTGCATCAATCTTTTATTATATGAATGTGATAAAGAATGCAATGAAGTATAAAGTTATTGCATTCGCCATCAATTTGAACTAAAAATATAGAAAATTTGTTGCTTTTGAATTCGAACTCAAAATCTAAGTTAATATAGTACTCCCTCCGTCCCAGTTTAAGAGTCATATTTTGCTATTTCCATCCGTCTCAGTTTAAGAGTCTCATTTAGAATTTATCATATTTTGACATAAAATTTAACCCCATTTTTTATGAAATTTACACTCAAATGCCATTACTTTCATAAAAATAAAACAAAACAAAATTCTAAACATACAAAAAGTCAAAAGTGTCTCACTTTTCAATACCCCACTTCAATTATTACATACTCCAATAATTTTTTAAAACTTGTGCCCTAACTAAATTGTACTCCTAAACTAGGACGGAGAGACTATTAAATAGAAGCATCCAGATCCGGTAAAGCTTTGTTGAACCTCTCACTTGGATTGCGCTCTAACTTTGAATTCTTCATTACATAATATTTAACATAGTATATAAATTGCATTGGCACGACACAAAATTACTACCCATTGAGCATCAAAATATAGATGTGTGATAATCAAGTTTCCTACAATTATTTGCAATACAATCTTAGGGGTGTGTTATATTGCTAACTATTTAAATTGCTAACCCTGCTAACTCATCAATACAGTGTATTAAAAATGTCAACACAACACATAATATCAACATATTATATTGAAGTTCAACAAAATTATGTGTTGACATTTTTAATACACTGCGTTGATGAGTTAGCAAGTTAGCAACTTAAGAAAGTTAGCAATTGATCACTCCCCTACAATCTTAACTCTAATTTATTTCATCATAATCAAACGAGGTCAAGAAATAGTGGGCCGTAGTTGGGCCTAGCTTGAATTATGGTCCAGATTTTTTCACTTAATTGAGCTTATTTTGTTAATTGTTATGATACGGATATAATCATAATTGAGTCTGTTACATAACTCCAAAGACTTTTAATTCTTCATTACATTAAAGATGAGATCCCCCTAAAAATATTACCCTTTGAGCATCAAAATATATGGATATGTGATCACTAGTTTCCTACAATTATTAGTAACATAACCATATACTCAGACCAATCAAACTCTGTTTTTTTTTGTTCTGTAGAATTACAAGAAACAGTGTGCCGTAGATTGGGCCTAGCTTGAATTATTGCGGGCTGAACTCTTCAAAAACGACCCACTTTTGGTAATTTCACGAAGAGGTTTGTTAGTAAATCTGACGATATTGTAGACCCAGGCTCCAGCAATGGCCCCAGCTGTTGGGCCAACCAAATAGATCCATATGCCTCTGAAATTGTTCGACACTATAGCCGGCCCGAGACTCCTTGCCGGATTCATCGATGCTCCCGATATCGGCCTGCAAAGCCCATTAAATAGGAAGCTTAATTAATTTATTATAAGACAAGAGAGAGTACAAATAATGACAATGTAACTTAGCTTGTAAGACTCTTTTTATGGTAAATCATAAATGAGAAATTAAGAATAAGATATTGTGTAATCTGTATCTCAATTATAGCCATATCTCAGGCCATGTGCTCAGATATGGTATATATCGTGCATTGACATAAACTAATGTGTTGTGACATAAATGAGATTTGACTAAAACCTATACATGCAATTTAATATAGTACAATCAAGCGCAACTTAGTTAGTAAAACGTTTTCTCTCCATTAATAGCGAAGTAAGTAAACAGTGAACTACTATTATTAATCTTATTTTTAAAGAAAGTTAATCGTACAAAGTATGTATATTCTGCGACGCTAGTCCATATATTTTTATGAACTCATTAGACTTTTTCACGTGGAAAAATATATACTGGCTTCGCACAAATATGATTTCATTTAATAGAGAGTTAATTCTTGAATGTTATTGGTTCAAAAGAGATTTTTGTATTCCTATATAGAATTTATTTTCCCCAATTATCATGCTTCTTATTGACAATAAAGGATATTGTAATATAACATCACAAGTGCATATTTGAAGTTAAAAAAAAATGAAGAGTTTACGTACCCAGCAAACATAACATTTAACAATATAACTGCTCCAACAGCCAAGCCAGCAAGTTCTCCGATCTGCACCAGTAAATTTAATCTCAATTCTCAAGTATGAAATCAATTATGTTAAATTCGCTTTTACCATCAATTAAATTATAAAAAATGTAATAAATGCCAAACCCTCCATTTATTAACGATAATGGTCTAAATCGTTAGACTTAATTATAGTTTATGTCAATATTATGTAGGTGGACCAATCATCTTAATATTCCAACCTAATTGAGCCAACTCTACGCTGTCTTTTCCAATTAAATTATGTTAACTATTTTATGGGCCAATAATTAGGGTTAGAATAATTACAGCTCTGTTGTCCGTGGCAACGCCGGAGATGACGAACATGAGGTAGAATGTGATAATAAATTCTACAACCAACGACTGCACGTCCGTGCCGGTGGGTAGGGTTCCGGTGAAGTGATCGTGCGGCCCACTGAATAATAACCGTAGGGTTCCGGCGGCTAGGGTTGATCCAACTACTTGAGCGACTATATATGCAGGTACCTACAAAAATATTTATGAACATCTTATTTCAATATGTACTTTTCATGTACAGCATTTCTGTGACTTGTGGTAGGCAATATATTAAAATGAAAAGCAATAACAAAACATAGATCAAAATTGCGAAATTATTGTGAAATAGAATTAATACAAATATAAAACTAAACATAATAAATGTCGAGTCTTTGTGGGGTATATTTACTGTAAGACTTTGAATTCACTACCTGTCCTAGCTGCCTAAACTAGACAACATTAAATGATTTAAATCACATTTACTATCGATTAAACCTATATACATAAAAAAGACCTTGTTTAGTACTTTAAAGAATTGAAGTTTTGGATTATCCCAAAGCACGTGATAACTTCTATTTAAATCAATTTTACCTAATTCTTATATCTCACTAAATACGTACGTGGAATTGGAAAAATTATAGTAATTGGTAGTACAAATTAGTTATAATAGTATTACTATTTGTTTTATCAACTACGAAAAATAAACACCATAACGAACTTATATTATAAAAACACAAAATAAAAACGCAATTGCCATGCGTTGAAATATTTTGAAAAATGACCAAAATTGAGGGTGGCATGAAAAATATACTTAAGTTGACGATTCAATTGTCCACTATAACTTAATACGACTAATTTTTGTATATTTTGAGATGCTTTCATTTATGTTCTTTAATTTTAATTGAGACACCAAAATTAAACATTTTTTTTTAAAATTGTATATCATCATGTGTCTAAAAACACAAATTACATTCCTTATTGGACCAAATTAACGTTTTTAGTGAAACACATTATGAGACGATAATCACCTAACAAATGAGGAGCAATTTATTTGGTAATATTTGGTTTGACTTTGAGAAATAAACCCATATACTCGATTTATCCGCACCGAATTAGTAAATATGGATAGATATGGTTTTATCTTATCGAAATGCAAATCAACGTGTATTATATATATAGTGTGAAATGGAGAAAATTATTGATGAGAACACTGAGACATTCAATTCGACAAAAACCAATCACAATTGTATGCATACATTACATACATACACACTAAGAGTCAACATAAAATGCTGTTGATTTGAAATTAAATTAAAATCAAACACCATTAATGTCCCACTTCATCATTTTTATCTGTTCGTATTAATAATGAACATCACAGATCTCAATCATATTTTATTATTATATATTATAAAAGTATCATCAATTTTCAACTATATTTCTTAAAACTCGTGAGAAAATAAGGTACTTCCTCGTCCTATAGACAAAATTTTTGGGTACATAGATTAAGAATTTATATTAAATAAATAGGAGAAATGAAAAAAAATATGAAAGATAAAAGAGAGTAAAGTAAATGATGGAATAAAATAAGAGTAATTAGATGTTTTGTCTTTTGTTAAAAAAAGAAAATGAGGAAACGAGTCAACTTTGTTGGGACGGACTAAAAAAGAATATGACTTAACTTTTATGGGACGGAGAGAGTACCTGTTTCCAGGGGAATCTTTTACAGGTGGCGAAAGCAAGGGTGACGGCGGGGTTGAAGTGGGCGCCGGAGATGTGGCCGACTGAGTAGACCATGACCATGACCACCAGCCCCCACACTATAGCTATTCCGGGAAGAGTGATCACTTTGTCTTTATCGGCGTTCACCGCCACCGCGCCGCACCCCGCGAATATCAAGAAGAATGTCCCCAGCGTCTCCGCTATTATCTGCCAACCAATTTATTTAATAAATTCACTTCAAAACCAAACTAATTATTTAGATCATACCTTTTGTATGAAGGGGACGGTGAGAGAGAAGCATCCGGTGGCGGAGGTGGCGTCGGAGTTGCGGTTGAAATCGTCTTCTTTTATGTGCACCACAACTCCGTTTCCATTTGATGTCTCAGCCATAACAGGTAGAGATGGTGGTGATGGAGAAATATTGGGTTAGTGAGATTTTGTGGGAAGAAGGTAGCTATATTTATGGAAGCATGGGGTGATTGAATATCTTTAATTTTGTTGAGGAAGGCCGAGTCAAGTCAATGGATATGGACACATGGTATAACTCTTTCTATCTCTAAAGATAACAAATTTGGAGATTAATTTATCATTCAAATTATACTAGTATCTGGTTGAAAAGTGTGCTGCATTTATTCATATCGAGATTTTACTTTTTTACTATAACAACCCCCTGGAATTAATGAATTTTAATTTTGTAAAAAAGTATGATCTCTACTATCTCTACTATCTTTAATTAAATATGGGAGTATCTCTTTTCTCGTCACAAATTATAAATAATACATTAAAGTGTACATATGGAAAAAAAATTAGTGGTGTAGCATTTTCTTTTTCTATTTTCTTCATCCATCAACATTACTCTCATACGAAAAATAAAAAGTTGCTTTAATTTATTACGGATCACTTTTATCTTCCTCTTCTGCTTTATCCATATTTTTCCAACTACACCAACTTTAATCTTTTTACTCTTATACTTTCTCATGTTTGAATTAAAGCTCGTATCCTCTACTACTGAGTATATGATCATGACAGTCATTGCAATTATCCTTTGGTTATATAGTCTATATGAATAAATGTATATATCACTTTAGCTCTTCAAAAAAAATAAAAAATGTAAATGTATGGAATAAATTAGTGAAATATATATCCTATATTTATACACATTTGATCAAGACAATCATTGCAATTATCAATGTGGTTATTATTATAGTACTCCATGAGATAGACGACAAACCATTGCATGTCGACGACACTAACTCATCGATATCTTCTAACTAAAATAAAATAATAAAACTAACTAGAAAGTTACATACTTGATGTTTCTTCATATATAGACGAACCAAATGAGACACCGCAGTATTACAAAGTACTTTCTTTAGAAAAGACAAACACGAAGCACAACAAAACTGCATATTCCATTGTTAGTGGCGGATCTAGCTACGATACAAGATTTAGTAACATGAGATAAGATATAATATGGATAAATAAAAGAAAAAAATAAAATTTATTATTTGACTGCCAAGTTAAATTCGACATGTATTGAAAATAATTACATATATTTATACTCGAGTCGACTTAAAGAGACAAATAGCTAGGTTCTTCAGACGGTCAGGGTGGGACTGGCCATCCGGCCGCCCCCAATCCACCACTGTCCATCATCCACAAATAGTCCAAATCAGAGATCGTTACAAAAATGTTTGGAGAATTAACTTTAAAAAATTAAATGATTATTTATATAAACTAAGAGAAAAATAAGAAATTAAGACCGGCAATGTATTGCAAACTGGTTGGTAAACAACTGCTACATAGCTTCATAACCAATTAAACCACCAAAACATGAATATGCTGATATTACTATCTTATTTCCTAAGTAGAAAATTGTGACCATTTTCATTCAAATTATTTTTTCCCAAGAGCGGCAACTTAGGTGAGGAAAATGTGCATAAGAAATCTATTTTGATGCATTTGGCAACCAAACCATTAAATTACCATGCTTCTGATCATAGAAAACCTTAATTTGACTGAGTAATCTTTGATATACGCAATCTCATAGGGTTATTTATTGTATAAATACAGCTTCGTATATGTTTTGTTTATTTTAAGATTTAAATAAATACTACTTCTACTATATAACAATGCATCATCATAAATACCTGTGTTATTATTGTTTGAGGTTGAGGTCTTCTATTCTTTATTTCATGCATATAACTATAAGTCATCATTGACCACTTCATTGGACTTGTTCTTGTTGCATGTCTAATCGCATTGGCTACTCTGATTTGAATAATATTTTCTTTTCAAATTTAGTAAGTATAATCGATTGGTATAATTGTATAAATGGTATTTTTAAATAATAGTAATATTATTTCGTGTTTCTAATTTGTGCTGATAAATGTTTCGAAATTTTCCAATGCAAGTAATTGCATCACCAAATTTGTGTCCTTATAAGATGGACTTGTTGTAGTGATCAACGGGTTTAGGGGAGGCAAGATTGCAAGAACGGCAAACACCCCTCGAATCGTTCATTTTAGGCTGCAAACCATTTTAACTTGATAAATTCCAAAAATATTTACAGTACTAATATAGAGTACTTTATAAAAATGGAAGCATAGTACGTAATGAACTCTAACCAGAATGTGGCCCATTAATTTTATGGTGACGACTTGTTATTTCAAACAAAAATTTTGAAGTATAGCCAGTTGGTGTCGGTGTTCTCTTATTGGAAGCCGACAACAATTAATTGAATCCAAGACCATTGTCAAAATAAACTCGTATACTAAGAAAAAATACATTTTTATTAATTTATTCCTAGTTATTATGTAGAAAAAAGTAAAAAATAAATGCACTTTTGAAAATGATAAAATTGAAAAATTGAGACATGCATACATATAAATACTATAGTAGGGATGTACTAGTATAACAACTAATTTTAAAGTTACAACGTGCATCCAATCTGGTGCTGCTATGTGGCACAAAAAATGCAATATATTTGTAGAAGCTATAAATGAATCTCGGCAGATTGCATTTTTGTTACATGCAGATTGCATTTTTTATTGTTGAGTTTTGCATTTTAGATATTGACTGTTTAATTTGCATTTTATATATAGACGGATTGCATTTATATATGTGAAAATGCAAAACTTAACAATATAAAATGCAATTTATGTGAAAATGCAAAACTCAACACTATAAAATGCAATCTGCATGTAACAAAAATGCAATCTGCAGAAATACATATACAACTAGATTGCATTTTTGTATTTAAAATATTGCATATTTTGTGTCACATGGCAGCACCGGATTGGATGTACGTTGTGACTCTAAATAAGGGGGATGGCATCCTAGTGCTCCCCTACTATAGTATATTCAGAATTTGTAAAAATTAGTTAGTAGTAAAATTTTACTTGCGTATCTATAAATATAGATTTGTGATAGGATGGAGTAGTATTTGATGACCCTCTTGTCATTTTAGATTAAATCACGCGTTGAAGAATTTGCAGTCAATATGATTAATTATTAATTCGACTCTCATTTTCATAAATCTGATTATAATGAAGTGTCGTATTTTTATCTTGTTTATATGAAATGATTACGTATATGGAGACATTTCCGTGTACGTTTACTCGGATATACTCAAAGTACGTAGTTGAATAAATGACATTTATCAAATCCAGATGAAGAGGAAACAAAGTTCCAACCTTTATTAAAGATTTAGAAAGCATGGGTCCATGATTTGAAAAGTATAATGTGAACCCCCAAAATCCAATTCATATAAAAAATAAATTTACATAAATGGTATGTATATAATGCTCTTTATATTTAAATTGGACCGAACTGATTGTATTTTAAATGATAGTAATTAATTTTATGACTAATTTAACCATATCACATAATTCTGAATATTGTTTTACCATTTTTGGGAAAATTGCTGATTTATATTATTATTTAATTATGATCGACTAATTAACACACTATCGTGAAATAGAATTACTAATTCAAAGTAGTAAAATAATTCTATAACATAATATTACTAGTATTATACTAGTAAAATAATCATTTGAAACAACCGCTAAAGACAAGAAACTATTCATAATTTTGCACGACCCCAAATGCATGAAGCTACATGTGCATAATTAATTGCAATAATATCTAAATATTATATTCAAAATGTTGATTAAGGATATCTCTCCCTGGATCATGCAAATCACGTTGAAATATCATACTTATTTTTGAAATAAAAATGGAAGGAGACAATATCCCAAATGTGGGAAGAAAAATAAGAGATCACGAGAGCTCATTGCCGGCCACTTGCTGCGTTAAAACAGCCATCAAAAAAGCAACCATTTGAAACTCCATGAATCATGGGATCCTAACCACTTTCAATTTTTTTCCAATCTTATCTTAAAATATAAGAAACCGTTGATGCAACCGTCAACTCCAACACATGAAAATAATGCAAGAATTCAATGTGAAAACGTAGGATTAATAGAATATTTACAGCAACTTTCCAAATTATAGACCAATATAAATAATGCAAATGGGTTTCAACTGTTTGAAAATTGGATCCACCAAAATATTTAAGATGGGTTTTTGCATGCGGGGGTTGAATTTAGGCTAGTAGACATGGCTAGGCTATATTTTTATCATCCACAATTCTTGCACTTTTTGACGAATTACAAGTTTCTCGATGGTTAAGTGCGATTGATCATTATTATGAATTATAATGGGATTTATTAATAATTAAATTCTAATACTACTAAAATTTTTTCTTGCTTCAATCTCTTGAAAAAATATATACTATATGTAATGGTTAAAATGAAATGCTTCTTATTTTGAAAATGACTAATTTATATTTTCAATACAATAAATTGATGTGGTATACTATATATAATTATATATCGTTAAGTTAATTTGTTGCAACATTGGTATGATTTATTGTCTCTGACTTTCCTAGGTATTCATTTATTGCAAATTGGTTACGAGTATGATTTATTATCTGACTTTCCTCCAATATACTTCTAAGTTCTACCCCACTAACATTATTACGTGAGAAATCTCACATATATCAACCTTATTTTTTTCTTGTGCATACATCAATTTGCGTTCTGTTTAGAAGTTTGTTTGCTCAATTCTTGAAATTCCGTCAAGTTTGCTAGTTCCTAATGCGGTTATGGTGCTTCTAAACAATTAAAGAAAATTATTTTAGCTTTAGGGATAGTACGTCAATTTGTTAGCGTGAAGAGTGTTTCTCCTCGACTTGACCCGAGATCATTTGTTTCAATTTTTAATTTTTAATTTGTTCGCTTTTGAGTGTTTTCTCGATTAGTTGTTTTGCTTTACACCTTTTTTAGGACGTTTAGTTTTAGTTAATATATCGTAGAGATGTATGTCTAGACGACTTTATATTTGTAATTTCCAACACTAAAGTGATTGGACTAGATTACATGATCGAACAAGCTTAAAATTAACCGGTTCATCAAACTAATCGCGAAATTAATTTGGATTTTTCGGTAAATCCATCACATCAAATAAAATAAACACTCCCAAATAGGGAAAATGGATATTTGATGACAAACAATAAAAGTCACCATCGTTATAATATTTTACTACTACTATAAAAATTATGGAGTATTTAAAATATCCAAATTTTATGAAAGAAAATGAGCATATTATCGCATTCTTGAATCATACTTATGTCATTGATGAGTGACATTCGCATTTTGTCATTTAGTGTTGACTAACAATATTTGGTGGTATTTTTTAACCTCGATTTATATATCACCATTGTAATTCATATTTTGAAGTGTGAAAAGAATTCAATCTGTACTTCTTCATGCAATGAACCCCTAATTCCATAAAATAAATGTGTACCTGTATTCACCACTCAACTACCACTATATAAGTGGTATAAGAAATTATTTTGGTATATGATTAATATCAGCATCAAGTGATGAATTTTGTATATTGATGATTGATCCTAAATTATGACGAGACCAATTAGTGGGACCCCTCATCCAAAAACATTCACAATGGAAAAAAAAATCTATGATAACGCCCTCTTGTTCCCTCTTTTTATAATTTTTTACACTTTCTTTGCAATGTTTAGGCATTTTCAAAGAACTAGATTTTGTGATATAACACAAATCTACATTGTGAAAAATGAAAATTTCTTTTTTTTTATTTATTTTTATTTTGTCATTATGAAGAAGAATGGGGATTTTATTCTCTGCTTATGATTTTGTTTCCTACCAAAATGACTGGATCAAGTCGTTGGGCTTCATCTTAGGCCAGCCCACACTTTTTTTTTTACTTTTTCAGAAGACATAAAATGATTTATTGGTTCTGGATAAATTTACTGAAAATATTCTCTCCTACCCAAAATATGTAAACTTGCTAGATTCTAATTCCATTTTTTTCACTCTGATTCAAGACCCAATCCAGAAACATGACACGAGAACTCGTCCCAAAAAATTAGTCTATCAAGGGAGATGGCCAATTCGGTTTATAAACACCGAGCTTACACCACCGATGTGAGACAAGTTTCCTTTCACTAGAATCCGTAACCATCACAATTACAAAGGGGAAAACCAGCCACAAATGTTTAACTTGTAAAAAGAAACACAGACTGGGTTAGTCTCCTTAATTACACAAACTAAGCAATCCTTGGGAAATAGGAAGACTTCTGAATCCAACCACAACACCAGATTATCCATCTCTGCCATCATAAGCGGCATGATACATATGCAATATAGATAAAACCGAGGGCGCTTATCTCATGTAGTTCGCGCTTCAAGTGTTCTACATCACCTCATACACTTGTCGTGTGATCAAACACAACGGAACAGCATCAAAAGAACAATAGCAACAACCCTGACCTGATGATGAGATGCTAATTTCTCATAAGATAACTCTATGTGAATTCATCCGTAACCCCCAAGCCTGACCACATGAAAATGCCCCACCAGGAACTGGTCTGTTTAGGTTGCAGAGACAAGATATACAGATGGACATCAAGAAGAATAAAAAAAACACCTAAATTTTCTCAGTTTTGCTATGTTGCAGTGAGCATTGATGGAAGAGGTGCAAAGTTACCTCCAACAAAAAGGGGAGATAGATTCTTTCGATTTTATTTCATCATCTACTTGTTCTATCACTGAGGCTGCCCTTTACTATGGCCAACTACAAGAGGCTCCTATGTTTCAAACACTTAACATAACTACATTCATTCGACAATAAACGACAGCGATTAATACTGAAAATCATCACTTGGCATTCTATCAACTCTAAACCAGACACAACATGCCAGATCAATATATATCACCCATATAATTTTTACTGATTTCAAACTCAGAATTCAATGGAATTCTCTCAAAGTTTGAGTCTTTCCACTTCAAACATGCTTACAAGCCTATAACAAACATTTACCACATCCAAAAAACAAGCCTCATGATGATAAACAGACATCATTCACAATCAGTAACATAATCTAGCCCAGTGCTAACTCTATCCTCAAGAAACCATCAAAGAATCCTAAATTCAGATTTCAGAAAAGCTCAAATTACATTGGAAAATTTTCTACACATATTACACAACAGTACATTCACATCCAGATTACAGCTCGTACAATTCGCAGAAAAATGAAATGAAACACTACGAATCAAAAAAGGAAGCGATAGAATCACAATTCACAAGAGAAGACCTGGGAAGGCAATCGCCAAGCTTCAGATTTAGAAAAGCACATGTCATCCAAAGCTTCGCTCCGGCACCACCGGCACTTGGTGCTCTCACTGCACTCGGATCTGGAGCTCAATTCGCCGCAGCCACGTTTCGGATCGACTGATTTAGGGTTCCTACTTCTGGCGTCGGAGCCGTTCAGCTTCGGCCCGCGAATTTGATTCCGAGAAGCATCATTGGGAATCACAGCAGCTTGTGACGGATTAGAGAAGATCAGCAACAAAACTGTAAGTATTAATTGAAATAATTCCATTAATTTTGATGAAAAACACAGACTTGCTGTAAGCTCGATTCCAGCTCTCAAGTAGAGTGAGATTGAAGTAAGAGAGCTGAAATTTCTGTTGTTTCCTACCTGGGGTCAGTTTGTAATTTACATAATATAAGAGGGGGCGAAAGAAAATTCCGGACGAGGTCAGTTTGTAATTATGGAGTAATATAAGTAGCTTTTCCTCAAACGAAGATTACCGAAATTATTTGATAAACCAAACACGGCACTACCTTTCGACGTCACCGCAAATGATTTCATAGAGGTTTATATTTAAATTGTGTATATTCTTCCCTGATTCGTTTTGCAATCAAAATTTAATCTTTTTTTTTGTATTGACTACCGAAAATTTGGGAATATTAGTTTCGATTAGTATGCTGGAGCTGTGAAATGCTTATTGATCGAGTTTAGAATCGTTTCTGAATTTGAAGACCGAGGATCTGATTCCAATCTTTAGACGGTTTGTCTTCTTCCTCTGATGATCGTATATGAATTTCTTGATTCAACTTTGGTGTTTAATTTCTGAAATTAGTTTTGTATGTAATTGGATTTTCGTTGAGGTTCTTGACTCAGTTTAGTGCTTTTAGCTCATCAAGCTATGTTATTCTTTGGTGTTTAAAAGTTTTCTCAAAGCTAACAGAAATGAAATTGAGGTGAAATCATGTGATAGTGGTGATTGACATGCCTCCTTTGTAGTTTTCCGTTGCCCTTTTGTGGTGTGTCTGTTTTCCCTCTTTTTCGTGTCTCATTGTTTTTGGATGAACGTTTCCAATTGTCTTCTTCTTATTGCATTGTTGTTTCAGAATTTTGTTGGGTTTGGTGGATATGTGTTTCTTTACGAAGAGATATTCTATTAACGGAGAGATGACTAAAACCAAATCTTTAAGAGACTAAATTTGACTTGTTTTGTGCTCTATGGCTGATGCCATTTTTCTGATATTAGGATTGCTATTATCATCTGAGGAGAAGAGGGGTTCTTTTTAAAGAATTGAGTGGCAGTTTATGAGCTAAAGAATGGATTTTTCTCATGAAACAAGTGATCTTCAATCGTTTAAGGACCATGGGGAGAATGTAACGGGTAGCAGAAGCTCCGTTGTCCTAGCTGAAGTGTCTGTTTCTGACTTTTGTTCTAAGCAAGAAAACCGGGAAAGTAATATGAAAGTGAGTCCTATGACCCAACACGATGATTTGGAAAACTTTCTTGAATTGGCTGAAAATCCTAGCGAGGACTCTATGCGCCAAATTATATCCGATACTGGGAAACTTGACCTCAAGTCTTCACCTGATGGAGTAGGACAGTCAGTTTATGATCATGACATATCCAGTTCTGCTGATTCGGGTGATGGGTTACTTAAGTGTGAAGGGGAGCCTAATACTAGGAATGGAGATCCAGCTCATCTAATATCTAGGACTAATGGATCTGATTCTTCGTTAACTGTAGACAATGATGAAGGGAATACTACTTTGGATCCACACATAGGCACTATGAATATCAATGGGGCACTGTCACCCCAAAATATAGTGGTTGATAGCAATGGAGATTCGGGTTCCAGAAATTGTGAAGAAGGGAAGTACTTCTATTATGAAACACCTCTTTGTGAAGACACGGGGGCTTGGATACCTGTTTCTGTCCCTCCAATGACTGAAAATGACCGCGAAGAGTGGACCAGAGGGCGCTGCTCAAATGGTGGTTACGTTCCAGAAGAAGATATGGGCTGGAATCAGTACATTGGTGAAGATAAAGAATTGACCATGTGGGATGTGGTGGTGGAGATGTTACTTGCAGCGCGTGGAAAGTTGAATTCTCTTGCTTCTGGGGATATTATAGGAATGTCGTTGATATCCACCCAGTTAGTTGAGCAAGCATGGAAGGAAATGGCTCAGACCCTGACAGAGGCCAATTTCAGTAGCACCCAAGAAATTCTCGAATCAGAGCCACCTAAATGGCTGCCGGATAGCTCTGCTTCTTCTTGTATGCTTTGTGGTGTGCGTTTCCATCCTATCATGTGCACAAGGCATCATTGCAGGTTTTGCGGAGGGATCTTTTGTAATGAGTGTACCAAAGGAAGGAGCTTGTTGCCTGAAAATTTCCGTACCGGAGATCCTCAAAGAGTTTGTGATGTATGCTGTGTGCGCCTCGAGTCTGTGCAGCCTTACTTAATGAATCAAGTGAGTCGTGCTTCGCAGTTCCCAACTCATGATTTGACAGACTTGAGCACTTTAAGATCTTGGGTGAATTTCCCATGGGGACAAACGATGGAGTATGAGATTTACAAGGCTGCAAACACAATCTGTAGCTATGCTAGCGTATGAACCTTAACCCCAACGGTTATTATTAGTAATCTTGAAAGTCCATACATGAAATACGATTAAACTATAATTTTTTTTCACCCCAAAGTTATTTTCTTGTGCCATTTTATCAGGTTGGTTTGAGACAAGAGAAGAGAATTCCAGAAGCCATTTTGCGAGATGCAAAGGGGCTCGCGATACTTACAGTTGTGAAGGTTGGAGCTGTGGTTACCTACAATGTTGGAACTGGGTTGGTGGTTGCTCTTAGGGAAGACGGATCTTGGTCTCCACCCTCCGCCATTTCTTCCTTTGGTGTCGGCTGGGGCGCACAGGTTAAGTGGATTACTTTCTTTGTTATCATTAGCTGTTTCGTTCATGAGGTTCTGCATTTATCGTGTTTAAACGAGTGATTGAAACTGTTTTCGACGAGACTAGAGCTTACAGAAGTAGCTTCATAAAAAAGTGCTCAATATTAATAATTTATGTATATTACTCTGCAGGCAGGAGGAGAGTTAACCGACTTCATAATCGTGTTGAGAACATACGACGCTGTGAAAACCTTCTGCAGCGATGCACACGTCTCAGTCGGAGCCGGTGCTAGTGCTGCTGTAGGAACCATTGGTCGTACTGCGGAAGCTGGTTTGAGAGCTGGTGATGGTGGATACGCCGCTTGCTATACATACAGCTGCAGTAAAGGTCGCCTCTCCGTCTAGCCTCTTAATTAGTTAATCTAGAAATAACGAGAGGGCCGAAAATCTAAATTCATAACATGGTTTTATTTTGCTCGATTTTTGTATTGCAGGTGCCTTCATCGGGTGCTCTCTCGAAGGAAGCGTGGTCACAACCCGTGCTCGGGAGAATTCCAGATTTTATGGCAGCCAATCACTCGACGCGTTAAAGATTCTTCTGGGTTCGTTACCTCAGCCGCCTGCGGCAGCCACTCTTTACCGGGCACTGGAAGACTTGTATAGGCAGATGGAGAGATGATTGTATGTATGGTGAAATTGCAAGAGGAGTTTGCACTTTGCAGTCGTCTATCTTTGTACAGAATCACTCATTTGTTAGCTGTATAAAAGTAGTTGGTGGTTGGAAATGGTTATGGCGTGTGGATACAATGGTGAAGCACATACAAAGAAACTGTAATTGTGCCATTTTAATCACATTTTCGATTATTGATTTGTTATCTGATTCTTTGTTTACTAAATTTGTTTGTATGATACTGAAATGCAACTCTTTCGTAAGTTATTTACAATTATTAATTTGTACAGAATCACCCTCCCTATTTTATGACTCGTGGATTAATAGTTTGGATGAAGCTTTTGTTTATGGTTCAGTATTTTTTTTTTCTTAAATCAAGTTGAAAAACAATTTTGTAAAAACTAAAAAGTCCAGACAAAAGAAAATCTAAACTACAAAAACCAATTGGAAAAAAAAAACATCGAGATGTATAAATTTATCCCAAAAATTAAAAAAACAAAAAATTCAAATACCCCCTCCGTCCCAATAAATATGAAACATTTGGTTTCCGGCACAGGATTTTATGCAAGTGTTATTTTGTGAGTTAATGAATAGAGAGTAAAGTAAGAGAGAGGGAAAAGTAGAGAGAGTGATGTTTCCATTTTAGAAAACGTTTCATTTTTAGTGGGACAATCCAAAAAGGAAAACGTTGCATTTCTAATGGGACAAAAGGAGAGTATTATTTTTCTATTTATAACATGTTGTCACAACTCACAACCAATTAACATATAAAATCTAGAGTGAACTACGCAAATGGTCCATAAACTATGCGTTTTGTACGCAAATGGTACCTAAACTTTAAAAATATCGTGGGTAGTCCCTGAACTAAGGTGTAATTACATTTATTATACTTTTTCACTATTTATCACCTTTTACACCCAAAATGCCCCTTAGCCATGAAGGACATTTTTATCCTTTTAAATATAGGTAGTTAATTTGATATTTTCTATATCTCTCTAATCATATTACCTAATATGATGTACTCCCTCCGTCTCAAGATAATGTCTCATTTTTCTATTTTGGTCCGTCCCACATAATTTGTCTCATTTCACTTTTTACCATTTCTGGTAGAGGACCTCATATTCCACTAACTCATTCCTACTCACATTTTATTATAAAACTAATATATAAATTAGGATCCACATTCCACTAACTTTTTCAACTCACTTTTCATTACATTTCTTAATACTCGTGCACAATCAAAGTGAGACGAATTATCTGGGACAGAGGGAGTATTTTTTTATAATTTAAGTACCTTAAATGATACTCCCTCCGTCCCCGATTAAGAGTCACACCTTTCCATTTCGGTTCGTCCCCAATTAAGAGTCACACTTCATTTTTACCATAAATGGTAAGTAGGTCCCACATTCCACTAACTCACTTCACTCACATTTTATTATAAAACCAATATAAAAAAGTGGGTCTCACATTCCACTAACTTTTTTAACCAACTTTTCTTTACATTTCTTAAAATCCGTGCCCGGTCAAACTGTGACTGCTAATGAGGTACGGAGGGAGTAGTATTATTCACTTCACTAACACTTACTAATATAACCAACATAAGTACTGGATTCGAATTTGAAAAAATATTGCATAGTAGTATTAAAATTTAAATTTGAAATTTTAAGTTTTTATACTATATCTAAACTGATTCGAATCAAAAAATGAAAATTTGTCAAAAATTTCAAACTGAATCGAAACTTAAAAAGAAAAACAAATTTTTATATTTCAATTTAATTCAGATCAAAGAGATGTGGAGAAGCGTAATTAGTAAAAAAAAATTACTCAAAGAGAGACAAGTTGCTCCGACAGATATCTGTAACGAGTGTGATCTTTTGACTCTGAAAGTACAGACCAAATTACAAAAGAAAAAGGGAAAAAAAATCACAAAACAAACAGATAGGACAAGACGACGATCGATCACTGTTGAGGGAAAAAGAATCAAAAGAATATGCAGGCTATTGTGTGAGGATGAGAAACATCTGCTCAAAAATTGCAGACCCAACTACATGACATGAGAAAAAGCTATTTATAGTCCAACCTTTTGTATCCTCAAAGGCCACAATCAATTTTTTTTTTTTCAAAGATAAAAACAAAAAAAAAGAAAAAACAATTCTGATCCTGCTGTGTATTTTGGTTTCAAGTGGATACCAGAAAGATCAGCTCTAATTAGTAGTACAACAATAATGTGCACCACTTCACCTGAAAATAAACCGCTTTCAATCATTAGTTCAAGGAAGGAGGAGTAAGCGCCATGTGAAGGAGTAGATGGTTTTGTTATATACCTGGTGGTAGAATTGCCAAGAGTAAGCTCGAGGTCATCGGGAACACATTCGTCGTGTATTCTCTCGCCCTCCCACGGTTTCACTAGCCCCATGTGATTACTACCGAATGCAAATTCAGCTGAAATTGCATCGGACATTGGAATATCGGCTGTATGGTCGACTCCGGCTCTAATGGCCGGGGAGCATGTCCCGCTCTGGCCAGGGGTCCACATTCGAGAGCCTCCGTTTGAATATGGTTCCTTGAAGCCGAATGGATTGGCAGAGACAAGGCTGAATGTCGGAGAAGAAGGCCCATCTTGGGGAGTCTGAACCCCAGAGAGCCATCCAGAATCAGGTGGAGTTTGCAGACCGGGGCTCTGGGGAGTGGAAGAGGGTAGAAATGGGTAGTTTTGCCCACACCATGCGGAAGCAGCCGCCGGGTCATCACAGTTGCCGTTCATTCTAGGTGTGCGTGCAGTTGGTGAGCTTAGAGGTGGTGTGACTGGAGCACTAATAGAGCCTCCTGGAATGTAAAGATTATGGGGTAGCTTAGATGCTGGCAAAGTGCCAGAAGATAGGTTCTTTAGCCAAGGAATAAGGGAATTGGGATCGGCCGAATTATTGGCATTAGCGCCATAATGGGAAGGGCTTGCGAAAGAAGATGATGCAGGGCTTGGGTTGAAGGAGGCTCCTGGGCTAGGTTGATATGATGAGCAAGGACTTACTGCAGCTGAGCCCATGATATCCATGCGTTCCACAGGCTTGCATCCCTGCATATATAGAGACCCGTTAAGAGGAACCACACGTTCCACATAAATAGTACACATCAGAAGATCGAACAAACAATAAGCTGAATCAGGAGTTGAAGAAAACCTATTGCAGTGAAGAGGTTCACCATCTTCCTATTATGGACCAAGTATTCTACATGTGCTCATATTTAATCATAGGATGTGACACCTACCATCTATTAAGATTATTTCATTAGCACACAACACTAAAATCCAATGCTGAACCATGACTGTCATCAATGAATTCCAAGAACATGCCAACAGAAGAGTATTACAGAGACAATTAAAATTAGCTTTACATAGACGATTAAATGAATGCCATAACTACCAGAGCATTACTCATTACAGAAATTACAGAAAATGCTACCAAAATATTCAAGCACGGTTCTTTGTACTCCTACTAGGAAAGGGACCTGAGCACTTTAAATGAATGTTTCACAGCATTGTACACTTGGACAATGGTTGTTGTGAAAACATATAACTGGCATATGTTAAATAAATGTCACCTCTATGATTCTGATCTTTTAAAAAAAGAACCTTGTGCGTGTGTGTGCACATGCACGTAAGCATTTAGTATTTTGGAACATTGTACCATGGCGTTTCAGCATATGCGGACAACCCTCCCCACAAAAAAAATGAAAGAAATGTTTATTTGTCCAGCCTTTGTTATGCTAGCATGTAGTAGTTGGCAGATATTATTTGTGCTCTACTTACAGCTCAACTACATGCAAGTGGCCGATCAGATATACAAATGATAAATTATGAACTTTGTGAGAAGCAAGTATATGAAACTAAATATTTCACGAAATGGAATTTGAAAGGGCCTCCTCTTAATTAAAGAAAATACTAAGAAACTATAAGAGAATAATTCATCATGCCATGTGCATTTATTACTAATTGTTTTGAATTGAAACACTCGGTTCTCGATTTCATGGATCTAATCAACCGAATTGAACAGTTTAGGTAAACACAAGTTGAGCAAAAACATCCAAAAAAGGCCCCAATGTTCTTTAAATAATAAATTGACTGACAAATATGAAAAAAAGGATAAGAATCTTTTAAGGTACGTGCTTGAAAAAGCAAAATATCACACCCTCAAAACGATCTAATCGTGCTTCGTACGCCGTGCAGTGCAGTAAAAGCATCAAACTCAGAAACCGTAAATTTGTTGTACACACAGTATGACCGTCACATGCTCTCGACCTCGACACCGCACCATTTGACACCTAATCGCCGTCTAACCTAATTAAAAAACTCCTCAAAATCACAAAGCAATATCTAAATATAATATTTAATTCAGCAGGTTAGATTCGATTCCATCGCTACTATCGTGCGCCGGATGCGTCACGCAGCTCGCGTTTCCACATCCATCCCCCGATCGACACCGCTAACGTCTACCGTACGCATCGAGCGCATTTTAGCAGGCACCAGCACCGCAGAAAACACACAATCACACACACGCACGCGATCCTAAATCGACAGTGAATAAGATCTACATACACCGCAGCTGAGAGGTAGCTAAACTTGCAAATTGAAGTTCCGATCGGTGCTTATACCTGTCTGTAGGTGGTGCCGTCCTCTTCCACGACCCATCCGGCCTCGTTGCAGAGAGCTTTGAGCACCTCGTTGTTGTCGCAGTGCTTGGGGAGCTTGTAGTTGCCGTACATCCTGAGTCCGGAGAAGATCTTCGCGGCGATCGCGCGGCGGCGGCGCTCCCGGCGCTTGTTGTTCTCCCGCTCCTTCCAAGTCGGCAATCTGGTGCCCGAAGTCATCGGTCCGGGTCGGGGAATGGCTCCGGCAAGAGGCGATCCGAACCGGCTTCGCGAACCGGATTGTGGGGGGTTTTTGGGTTGAGTGTGATTACTGAATTAAAGAGGAGAGGGAAAAGGATAGATAAATACGAGGGAGAGAGAAATTCGGGCTTGAAAAGGGAGTTAATTACAAGAGTGCCACTGAGGTGTGTAAATGTAATGTACCCTAGAAATGCGGGTCGTGCACGTGTTTAGTCTTTTGAAGTGGGACAGGTGTTGAGTGAGGCACTTGGAGGTTTTTTACCAAAATAAAACCCCTCGCTTAAAAATAAAAATAAACCACATTATTATTTTCGAAAATTCTTAATAAATAAACTAATTTTATTTAAGAATTATTATTTTTTTAATGAGATGGATCTCATTTTTCAGTAATAATACTCCATATATATTTTTGATAATATCCATCTATTTTGCATTTGTTTTTTTATCTTTTATGTTTGCAAACATATCAATTAGCAAGAATAAATATAAAAACACCACAAATTAAAGGCAAATCTTATTGTCAATATTTATTTTTTATTTTTTATGCTTGCAAAAATGGAAAATCGTCGGAATTCATTATTGAATTTAGAGAGAAATTGAAATGGGGAATAGAGTGGAGTGAAAAGTGTGAAATTTATTAAATAAAAGTTGGTGAAATATATAGAAGAAAATACAAAAAAAAAATTTAAAAAAAATATGTGCATAGTTCGACTATCCTCCGCACCCTACACTCCTATTAAAATATTCATCTTTCTTTATCTTTCTATTTTAATACTCACACTCACCTTCTCTCTCTCCAATTAAACACTTTAACCAATAACTCCTAAAATCTCGTGCCGGCTAAGCAATGTGTCATCTTAGCCGGAACGGAGGGAGTACTTTTTAGAAGGATATATCTCACTTTTTAAGAATGTAAATAAATAATATACCTTTTCTATATATGTTCTACCCTTGAAGATGCTCTAACGCTTATTTCTTTATTTTATATACGCAAGCATATTTCGATCAATGTAATCGCAATCTAGTGATAATATGATTCAATATTTTAGCATTACTAAAATTTCATCGTTGAGAATTTGAGATGATACACATTGGAAAATATCATGTCAAAGTTAACCATGAGCAATGCAGAAATATGGGAATCGTCAATTTGGACATTTAAAAAATTTGGTAAATACAAGTAGTAGTATATTTTTAAATTATTATAGTATCAGTTTGATTGGGTACTAACCGTACAGTAAGTCACTAGTAAATAACGGTAAGGATCTTTTCATCCCCTTTCCTTACTCTACTCTTCATTCACCTTCACAATAAAATAATCCATTATCATTTATTAAAATTGATTATAATTATAATATTATTTTATTATATTATGAGAGGTAAATGAGGAGTAGAGTAGGAAAAATGGACGAGGAGATCCTTATCAAGTAAATATAGCCTTTTGACCAACTTATTTTTGTTAGATTTACCAAATTGATGGGAAATTTCGAATTTGAGATGAGTACAACTGGATGTGGGCCCATGTTTCATGATCACATATTCAACTACTTGCACGTGCGCAGCGGATTAGGACTTTGAAATAATTAACTGGGTTGGATTACGAAGATTATGTCCGACCACACCGTTTAATCCTGGGGTCCACTTATTTTTCGGTGCTTTATAATTTCTTTTTTAAAAAATTAATCAAAAATAAGCAAGGCATGCGTCAAATAAATAGGAGCTTGATTAGAATATTTCCACACTAAATCAGTACAAATGTACAATCTATCATATATGTGCATGTCATATAGGACGAAGTTTAATTTAGTTGATAAGCAAATACACTATTAATAGCAAAAATAGCATCTTACTATGCTTTTAAATAGGATATTTGCATTGACTGAGTTGGGGTTTCATTAACATAACAGAGTGATTATTAATAAAATTAATCTGGGATAGAAATAGTCAAATAATAACCTTTTTTATTTACTTAATTCGGCCGGTTGGACCGTCATGCATGGGCCTTCATACCTAATAAGGTTTGTCACTTTGTTGTAAATAATTACATGAAGAATACTTTTAAATTCTTCTTGCAAAAAAGGCTGAACCCCAACTCCAACTGTCCCCCATATCTCGGCTCGACAGTATTGTGATGGGTGTTCAATTAAGATATACAGTGGCCAGCTAAGGATGAAGATCGTATAAATTTTTTAAATAAAATCACTACTTAATGGAGTATGATATTTACACTAAAAATGAGTTTAAGTGTGATATTTACACATAGAATGAGTTTAAGTATAATATGAATGGTAGAATAGTTCTTAAACCGAAAGTTTTAAAGTATAATTCAGCCTATATAAATATTTAACTACTTTATTATTTTTTAGATTTTATTCTTTATTCTCTTTTAAATTAACTTATTTGACATTACATATTTAAATCTCGCACATAAATGAACCTTGTTAAACTATCTGTAGTTCGATTAGGTAAGATCAGCATACTATCACTTAAATGAATTAAACAGTGCTAGAAGAAATAATATATTGGTTGAAAATTGATAAAGTAAATTAGTTGTGATAATAGCAAATGATGAGCAATAATCGCACTATTATAGGTCTGCAATTAACTTGTAGGCGCGAGTTTTAATTTCCAAGCGTTACCTAAATTATAGTTATGATCAAATACTAAAATAGGTTAGAAATAAAGCATATGGAGTACTCCATAATCCAAATGTATAAATTAAAAGAATCAATGGTAAATTAGCGGCAAAATAGGCGGGAAATGTGGTGGGCGGCAGTGGAGTTTTTTAATTGAGTTGAATGGGCCATATTGCACCCAATATGCTGTCCATTTTACTGTAGTGCAATTTATTGAGAGCCAACCATTTTATTAACCTGACCAAATAAAAATAAATAAATGATTATATCACTTTAATTTTAAAAAGTACATCGACAAACGAATCACTAAATATACTAGTTTGTGGTTCAATCAATTAGACTTGTAAAAAATGACATTTTAGAGCACAAATCTTAAATATTACTAGTAGTAACTATAATTTCCAATAATGTTAAAGATTTACAAATAAATCCAAGGGATATTGGCACCTAGTATCATGAAACTTTTAAAAAGTTGAATTTTTTCTCACGAACTTTGAAATTGGCAAATAAGTAATGTTACGAACTATACCCCGAGTTTGTAGTTCCCACCAAAGAAAAAATTATGGCAATATTAATAGATTGAAAAACAATTTTGGAGGGTGTGTTTCAAGAAAAACTATCCTCAAATATTGAAAAACTTGAAGCTCTCGAAGTTGTTGTCGAGAAATTTCGAAAAAAAAAATCCGTATCATGACATTATGTGCCGGAATTTTTCTTTTGTGGGAAATAACAAACTCGAGGTAAAGTTCATGATATTATTTGTCAATTTCAAAGTTCATGAGAAAAACTCAACTTTTTGAAAGTTCCATGATATTACATGCCAATGTCCCTAAATTCAAATATATAAATGCATCTTAAACACAATGATAATTTGACGATTATAAACTCAAAGCATGATACTGAAAGATACAATTTGTTAAGTAAGAGGAAAATGAGGCACGATAAAAAGGAAGGAAATATTAAGAAAAAAGTTAGGAAAATGAATACACATTTACCAATTTGGAACATCGTATTCAAAGTGACACGGTTCTAAAAGTAAAAATACAACTCTCTCATTTTTTTTGTCTTTTACCTTTATTCTCTCCCAAACTAACACATTAAAGCATCCGGGCTCAGATGTTACAAGTCTTCCGAGAGTGGAAGAATGCCACTGACCCCACGGGAGAAGAGGTTTCTTTACGAGATGCTCGAGAGCATGCGTGCTGATTTAGAGATCGCGAGGTCACGGCTGGGGGGTTCCGACGTGGGCTCAGATACCACGGGTGGCGGCAGCGGCGCAAGGAGACGGCGGCGGC
Source organism: Salvia hispanica (assembly GCF_023119035.1). NCBI lineage: Eukaryota > Viridiplantae > Streptophyta > Magnoliopsida > Lamiales > Lamiaceae > Salvia > Salvia hispanica. The sequence goes on along the minus strand of NC_062970.1, from coordinate 43,176,673 downwards.
GACGACGAGGACGACGGCGACGGCGACGGCGATGAGGAGTAGAGAGTGGCGGGGCTCGTGTGTTGAAGCCCTTTTTTTTTAAAAAAAAAAAATCATGTACTTTTTTTTTTTAAATCTTTGTACTTTTTTTTAATGGAATGGATTATTTTTCCCGTATATGTGTCGTAAATTTAATTCCGTATATTGCAATTTTAATTTCGTAAATATAGTATATTTTGAATTGTTTTTATTGCGGCTGGCCTATGGTCTGGCCTAAATCTGACGTGGCAGGTGGTTTTTTTAGTGTTGCTGACGTGGCAGGGGAGAGAATGGCTGGCCTAAGCACCATTGCGGATGCTCTTAAACAACTCCACATAAAATCTTTTGCCGGAAAAAAGTTTTGCTTTGAATGAAACGAAGAGGATATTTTTTAAAAATAAAATCAAATTTTTGTTTAGACGTCAACCAATTTTTCTAATTCCTAACGAGTTCAATATTTTCAACGAATTTATAATATTTTTTATATAAAGGCCAACAATATTGCAAGTGGAAAGTGTGCCCAGGCGAAACAAGATAACGAAGGACAAATTGCAGATAAGATGGCAGGACGTGCTCGCACAACGGACAAAAATAGAAGGGACGTCCCTAGACGCGCGCCCTTGCCACTTGCTTGGCGTGCGAATAGCCAAACATTTTGGACATTTTTAATGTTTAAATTGATTTTTTTGATTTTTTTTTTTTTGTTTTTGTTATGGGTTCAAACCAAGCCCATGTCTCCATGAACTCAAACCTCTCATATATATCATGGCATTAAATTGAACGATTCACCCATGATGACAAGTCATTTTCATTTGGAAGATTCAAAGAAATTTAAATTGATTGGATTTGATTCCCATCTCATAGTTCCCATCCATTAACACGACTTTGGCGCAATTAATCTTCGGGAAATTGAAACGCCGAAAACGCGTCGAAACTTCAACGCCTATAAAAATTAAAAAAGTCATGCGCTTTCCCCTTCCCCAATCAAAAGATAATGTATTAATCTAAACGAAGTAGCGTCACAAATTTGGAAAAATAAATCTCAAAATAGATTAATCCGAGGTTTATTAATTACTAACCGCAATTGGTGCCTAAAAACCAAGATCTTACGCGATCTACGGTAGTTGTATTCTATGTCAAAATTGTGTATTTAATTTGTGAAATTTGCACACTAGGCCCTTATATTATGGCGCAATTTGGATGGTGCAATGCAGGTTATCTTCTATCTAAAATGTTGAAATGGTTAATACTATCGATGGGTAGATTAGTCAAATAGAAAATGACACAAATTGTTAGAGCATTTCCGGTAGCGCCATTCTCACTAGGACTTCCCACAAAAACCTCCTGCCACGTTACTAGGACTTCCCATCCCACTGCACAATGTAGGACTTTCACTAGGACTTCCCCCAATAAAATAAAATCACAATTATTCAATTAATACGTTTCAAATTTACGGAATTTAACAAGCCGTATATATAGAGCCGTATTTATAGAGTTTTAACAAAAAAATAAAAATAAATTTTAACTCGGAAGTCCGACCGGGACGTCCGACCCCCTCCACAATGGCGGACGTCAGGTAGGACGTCACGAGGATATCCGAGGACATCCGATGGGCTTATGGGACGGGCGTGTCCGACCTTTTGCTCCACAATGACGGATGTCGGGTAGGACTTCCGCGACGTCCTACCGCGACGTCCGCCGTTGGAGATGCTCTAAGTATTGCTTATGATATACTCTGAGCTGCTAGAAGTTTTATTGTAACTATTATTTGTTTTAGTTAAATAGGTATATATGTGTATTAAAAAGCACACCAAAAAAATTTCATTTTGACATTTTCTTTTTCTTTTAACAAATCATTTCTTTTTATTTGTTTGTTTATCTAATTCAGCTTCTAATCCTTCAACCTCGGACAATTGATCTCCATCTTTGTTAATTTAGTGAGGACTAAAGATGATTGTGTACACTTTCGAGAGAAAAAAATTGTGTTGTAGGAGCTTAAATCTTTCATCGTTATATGATGCATCTGCCACTAACTCTAAGTTCAATGTAAAGTATTTGATATGATTAAATAATAAACCGTAGATTTTATAGAAATTATTCTCGAAAAGCTAATTATAAGTTCAATGTAAAATGTCGTTAATTTTTTCCTACTTGATCTTAATTCGACATTTGAAGTGTTCGGAGAGGGAATGTCTAATGTTTTTTCTATCGCCTATCGGTATGTCACCAAAACCTCTTTATATAACCTGGTTCAATCTTGGAAATCTTATGGTCAGGATCAACATAATTGTCCTTTCTACCTCGATTAATTACATAGTTCCAAACTTAACAAATAAACATAACTGGGATGAAAAAATGGGATGAAAAAATAGGGGGAAAAAATCAATACTCTTTTTTGAAGTGGAGTACTAACTAAAAACCAATATTGTTTGTTAAAATCCATTCGATAATTCTCAAATAATTAATCAGCTTTGACCAATCATTAAATACTAAAAAATAAAAATACATAATTAAAATCCTAGAAAATAAAAAAAATACATAATTAAAATCCTACAAATTAAAAATTACACTGGAAGACTAGTCCTCTAACCCCAATTGCCTCTTGAGACCCCGGATCATTTACTCATGTGTTGCAAGTTGAAAAATAAATTAAAAGTGGGAAGAAAACGGATATATTTTTTTGGGAAGTGGAAAAATATTTTTTTTATTTAAAAACATTTTTTTAATTAATTTCACATTTAACAAAAATTAAATAAAAGCCAACGGCTATGCCGTTGGCGAATAAGGCGATGCCACGTGTGCTGCTCAGCGGCACGGACGTGCTCTTAGCTAAGAGCAGCGCCGTGCCACTGGCACAGACGGACGAGGCGGTGCTCAGCGGCACGGACGGATGAGAACGAAAGTGTTTACCGCTGCGGATGCTCTTATTCCCAATTCAGATTCGGACAACCACTTATTTCCATTTCAGATTTGAGCAATCACTTTTTTCCAATTAAAACCCTCTGTATATGAGTAATAGGATTTAGTGGTAACTACAAATCTACAAAGATGATAAATGATAATACTAGTATATCCGAATATAATGAAATGACAAGGATGCAATTTCAATTTTATAAATACATAAAAACTCAAATCAGATTAAAATGGTTAAAATTAATCGTAGTATACATTCCGTTTTGCAATTTCGGAAAATATTGGGGCATCTTCAGTATTTTAGAGAAGTTGAGGGGCGTTCGATAGTAAATATTAGTTTACTCGTCAGCTGCCTAGAACCTACACAACAGATAAGGAGAAGGATGATGATGATTGTTACGTACAGAAATGCTCTCAAATTCCCTACAATGTGTAAACCCTAGAATACCCCTACCTGATTTGGAAAGAATTCCACAGTCTCCAATATATAAATCGACGCCAACCGACACAAACGAAGCACGCGGCCGTTAAGAAATTGGAGGTATTCGGTGGAATCATATTGTTTTTTTTATCAGGTGATTCGCTCAACACATGCGTATTTCTTTATGTATACAAATTCGTTTGGAGTATCTTTCACAACGCGCAAGTCTCAAAGTTGATGCTTTCGCTTGAAGATTTGAGCGACTTTCATGTGTGCGTAATTTAATTTTGCATTTTTTAGTTGTTCTGATTTGAGTATTTATGTTCTTCTCGGTAGAATTGCAAGGTGTTGTTGCTTGGATTGTTGCGGTTGACTTGTTATCAACTCGAGTTACTGGAGAGATTGGCGTAGTAGTGGATTTTGGGAGCTATTGATTTCGATTGAGGGGATTCTGATTAGGAGATGTTCATTTCGATTTGTAGGGGTTGGGATATTGAATTGGAGAAAATATCAGTGTGAACGATTGTGAGATCTTCCTTTCTGAAAATTGTTTAGCTTTGCTTTCGATTCCCAATGTTTTTAGTCTTAATTCGGAAGCTTAAGATTGTATTGCTGTTAATGTGAAACGAAAAGATAGTCCATTTGATGTTAGGTGAAAGTTCAAGGAGACATTGAACGTTGAGCGGCCCTTTGAGTTGGTTTCTTCTTGATAGTTTAGGGCATCTGTCACTGTGAGATAAAGTTACCGTGATGGATGAGGCTCCGTGTAGCTCTAACTCGGTGGCGCCTTTCCTTGCTAAGACGTATGAGATGGTGGATGATCCATCTACAGACTCGATTGTGTCTTGGAGTCAGAACAATACAAGTTTCATTGTATGGAACCCTCCGGAGTTTTCTAGGGAGCTGCTGCCCAGATACTTCAAGCACAACAATTTCTCTAGTTTTATTAGGCAGCTAAATACATATGTGAGTAGTTCGTTCTTAACAGCTAAATGTGTTTAAATTAGTGCTTTTACATTTGTTTGATCAAAGATTCTTATAATAACTTATCTGTGTTTGATCCATTTTTGTGTGTTATTAGGGTTTCAGAAAAGTTGATCCTGAACAATGGGAATTTGCAAATGAAGGTTTTGTTAGAGGAAAGCTACACCTTTTGAAGAATATTCATAGACGCAAGCCTGTTCACAGTCACTCAACACCAAATCTGCCCCCCTTACCTCCCCTAACGGAGTTAGAAAGGAAAGGATATAAGGAGGATATTGAGAGGCTCAAGTGTGAAAAAGAATCACTCGATGTGGAATTGCATAGACACAAGGAGGAGAAACAAGAGCTTACGTTGCAAATGAGAGCTTTTGCTGAACGCGCACAAAATGTGGAACAACATCATGCAAGTATGCTATCCTCCTTAGCCGAGACATTGCACCAACCTGATCTTGTGCCGCAAATGGAAGGGCATGATAGAAAGAGAAGGTTTCCTGGAAACAGTTACTTATGTGAAGAAACCAGTAATGAAGATTGTCAGAGGCCATCTTCACAAAATTTGTCACTCGACAATTCAGATGCGGATGCACTTTTGACTTTCAACAAGGAATTGTTGGATCAGATAGATTCTTCTATGTCGTTCTGGGAGAAAATAATTCTTGAAGTTGGTGAAGGCTTAGGAAAATCTAATTCATCCTTTGAGTTAGTTGAATCAACAAGTTGTGCGCTCAGCCCCGGCATATCTTGCACCCAACTTAATCTTGATGTTGGAGGCAATACACCTGATATTGACATGAATTCTACACCGAGAGCTGTTAGTGCCCAAGATATGCAACCTCCTGCTGAAGAACAGGCAGTAATGACAGCAACGATTGCAAGAACAGGGGTCAATGATGTATTTTGGGAACAGTTTCTAACAGAAAATCCTGGTTCGAACAATTCATCTGAATTTCAGTCAGAGAGAGATGCTGGTGACAAGAAAGATGAGAGTAAACCAGGCGATCATGGAGTGCCCTGGTGGAATATGAGGAGTGTGAATAACCTTACTGAACAGTTGGGGCATCTCACTCCCGCGGAAAAAACTTGACCTACAGTATGGTTTTATGGTATTCCTTTTTTTTTTTGGTGAATGCACTTTTGATATCTAATGCCTACGGCTGTTGATTTAGAGATGAGTTTGATCTCGCAGTAGGTAGACATTCGATTTATAACCTCCCCTCCTGCACATATTACCTTTTGAGCTACGTTTTTTTGCTTTGTACACATAGTTATTGTTGTATAATAGAGGAATGCTTCTTAGCTTTCTAGCGTTTTTTGTGTTGCGTGCAGAGGTACCGCGTTTTGAGTTCTTATGTCAACTCGTTGCTTATTTATTTTGAACATGCTTGTTATATAGTTCTCTGAATGACTTGCCGTATGTTACTTGTCGTGGGGAGATGGAGAGATGATACATGGTTCTTTGAAGAATATAAGGTACACTTTCAGTTTTAGGCTATAGCTTCTCTTATTTCTAATCAAATGCAAGAGAGATAGCATAGTATTGGAAATGAAACTCTGTAGCTTTGTGTCACATTATTCCAGTGAGGAGTGATGTGAGTTCATATTCAGACCAATCAATACTAATACTAACAATAATTGTAATTACAAACATTGACAGTAGAAACAAACTGTGCAGGCACAAATAACTTTTATGTATAACCCCCTTTCCATATACTATTTGAATGAATTTTGTAACTATCACAAATTTAAGAAAACAAAAAAATTGGAACTTAAAAGAATGGGGTAACGAAACATCTCTACAACACAGGCACTGAAATGGAGAGAGGCATTGAAACATCAGCAGCAAAGCTTGTATCAATGGCAGCAACCGCATTTCCTCTAGCAAACGCATACCCCAAACCCAATCCCCCAAATTGCAACGATGTGTTCTCACATCTCTGGAATACCCTCGCCAACGACGCCGCCTTCCTCCTAGCTCGTTTCGTCCCTGTAAAGAGCAGACTCTGCAGCAGGCTCGCCATCGCAGGCGCCTTAAGCACCCTCTGCGTCGCGGCCGCGCCCCCACTCTTGCACAGCTCGAGAAGCGCCGCCACAGCGTTCTCTTTACCCCTCGGAGTCCCACAACGCAGCATCCCGGTCAGCCCTAGCACCGCGCTCTCCTCCTTCCCGACTGCCTCAACCCCAATAGGCTGCCTCACTATGAGTGCCAACGCACCGGCAGCTTCCTCAGCGATGCCTTCGCGCTCGAGTGCCCCGACTAACACTCTCACAGCGCCTGACTCGATCATCCTCGCGCAGTTCTCAGGGTGCGTGGATAGGTTGAATAGAGCTGTGACCGCGTCTTTCTTCCCCCTGGCAGTCCCGTCCACCAGCATCCCGGCCAGAGCCTCCACGGCTCCATCTTCCCGCGCGATCTCCTTCTTGTAGTCATGGACGGCCGAGAGGCTGAACAGCGTCGCGGCTGAATTCTCCCTTGCCTCAGTCGTGTGCCCGTTTCTCAAAACCCCGACAATGGCGCCTAAACACCCTTCGACCTCCATGATCCGGCTCTTGTTCTTGTCGTATATCGACAAGTTCAACAACGCAGTCACGGAATTCTCTTGCGCAAAGGCATCCGCAGACGGAAGCAGCAGTTTCAAAAGAGGTATGGCTCCGGCCTCAGCTATATACGCCCGATTCTCCCTCCCCGTTTTCGCTAACAGCCTAATCTCCCAAGCAGCAACAGTCTTGGCCCGTGGTGTCCCGTTTGCCAGCTCCTCGACCAACACAGCTGCAGTCGCCTTCGTTGCCTCGACTGCAGCCTTGCTCGGAGGAGCAGACGTGCACACATCCGCACTATTCTCCGGTGGATCATACGGGATCCCATTAGCCACACACCACTGCAAGATCAAGTTCCTCAACGCGCGATTTGGCACCAATTTCATATGAACAAGCATCTGCCCCGTCTTCGGACAGCTACTATTCCCTTCCTCCAACCATCTAGCAATCGAGGAACGATCATACGTCTGCCCGGTCGACACAATAACCGGATTATGCATCAACTCTAACGAAATAGGACAGCAGAAATCCTTAGGGATTGTGACAAATGTGTCTGCAATCTCTCTAGAGATCAATCCATTTGCTTTAACTCTACGTTTCCACTTCCCCAAATCCCCATCTCCATCCTCAAATCGAAACAGCAAGAATCTACAATAACGCAACAGAGCCACAAATCCATTGAGAACAGAGGCACAGGGCTCAAGATCACCATCATGATTCACAATCTGCTCCTCCAAGAACTCAATCTCACTTCTACAGCTCTTCACATCGCAAATCCCTAATTTCTCCACAAAGAATATGTACAGCTCATTCATTTCTGGGATTCTGCCATTCTCAAATTCATTCAAGAAATAGTAAAGCTTCAATCTTGAACACTCATCACGCTTATCAATCAACAATTTCGACTCCCTAGACTGTCTCCTCAACAAATCAATTTGCTCCCGAACATCTTCAGACAAAGTAGCAATCTCAGACAAAGGAAACACATCGAAAAGGGTGGAGATTTCCTGATTGATATCATGGAAATGACCGGAAATCGAGTGGTTTTGCAGCAGCAGCCATAGCTTGCTAGAACCGTTGACATAATCGATCAAGATTTTCGACCGATAAAGCAGGAGGTACAACTCCTTCAAGCACAGAAACAGAGTCGGAGGAATCCCCGAAATCCCCAAATCGATTAGGGCGTCGAGGAGCACAGAGATGACGCTGATTTTCCGGATTAAAGATCTCGAATTCTTGCCCTGAAAAAAGGGGGCCTTTTTGCTCTTACCGGAGAAGGACGACAACGAAACGGCGCGGAGAGCCTCCAAAACGGCGGCGTTTGGTAAATCCACCGGCGCCAGAAACGCCTCCAGCGAGGGCGAGCTCCGCCGCCGCAGAGACGAGAATATCGCCGCCGATGCCATGATTTTGAAGAATCAACAACAAATTTTTTGTTTGAAATTCAATAATCTACGAAACTGGTGATTATTATAGTTGAATTTGGGAATCGCACAAAAAAAAAACAAACTGTGGATTGTGAAGAAGCCGCGTGCGGAGGAAATAGGAAAGGAAGAATTTGATTAATGGAGAATTTGACTGAAATTTCAATAGGGAAAAAATAGGGATAAAAAAACAATCTTGAATTTTCTCCGACAATTTCTATGCAGGCAGCTTTGACAGCGACCTTTGCCTACACCAGGTGTGGGTTTGTGCTATTTATCTGTGTTTCTGTCCATTCATTTTACTATTTTTATAAGGGATTTATTATGTCACCTAACTTTATTTTTCCTTTTTATTATATATAAATAAATATAGTTCTCTGAATTTTACAATGTCAAACTTATTAAACTGTATTTAATAATTTAATTCTCAAGTAACTATACACATTGTGATTTAAATTTTATGGGTTAAGGGAATGCTTAGGGGTTGATGAAGGTTGACTAGCTTTAATTCTTGTGGGTTGTAATTAAAGTAAAAGAAAAAGAGATATGATAAAAGTAGGGATGGTTTTGCAATTGAGCACATAGTTGACTAAAGCCAAAAGTGAAACTTAACGTTAACAGTTTTTTAACCTTAGCAGTTGTCCCATCCTCTCATTTTACCTGAATTTCATTTCTACATATGACTTCTTTTTAAATTATTTAATTTCACTCTTCATCTTCTCTTTCTCTCTCCACATCCACATCTTTGATCAAAATAACAAAAGTAAAATTAGATTTTTTATTGTGAATAATTTATTTTTGACAATGATGCAATTTAATTATGGTGGATAGAGTGAGTATAATATTTTAACTTTTCTTTATATTAAAATAAATAAATAGTAGTAGGAGTAGTACTACTAAATAAATAAAGTAGTGGCATAGGGTTCTGTTTGGAAAAAAACAACGAGTCATAATGAGCAATAAAAGTTGGCAACAACCAAGGTGAGAATCACTTGAACTGAGAGCTTCATCATTACTTCATTTTGACTTTTTTAATAATGCATCTACTTTCCCCATTCCATAAGTGAGTGACAATTGGTTCTTGAACAAATCTAAAATTCTCATTTTGAAATTGTTAAAAACAATCTAGAGTTGGAATTGAGGTCAATTCTTGAAAAGATAACAGGATAATAAGATCAAGATGAAGCTGAATAAAGCAGAAATGTGGATTGAGCAAAGTGCCTGATTTCAATACTGAAACAAATGCCCAATTTGTTTGTTAAATGAAAAAAATTGTAAAAAGAAAATTGTATTTTGGTGGAACATGTGCATATTTCTTGATAAGAACAGTGCAATTTGAAATGGTGCTTATGAAGCACTTTCGGTTTCATGCTCGTGAATTTCTCTTTTAGGAACTTTTTTTGATCTTCGTTTATTTATTTTTTCTTTCATATGGTTTAGACTTTACTCAGAGCACATGGCCGAATATTTATCAAGATTCAAAGCAACTAATAACAAAATACTAATAATGAAAATATATTATAAATTAATGAAAAAAAGCATGAAGATTATATATATACTTAGAAAAATTATGCTACTATATAAATTATAATTCATAAATAGTCTAATCTATTAGATTTTTCAAAGTACTAATACAAGAGATCGACGGAGCTTTATGAAGCACGGAGATTCCACACTCATAGAATGCTATGCTAGTATTTTTATTATAGTCTAGGATATGGAGTACTAGTTATCCGATATGAATGGGGTGATGCTCGGTTACTACAAGCCGCATTATGATTGATTTCTGATAGGCTTTAATTTCTCATACATGATTGGTTCAAATTTTATTTGTAAAAAACGATAATTTGGTTGTTGTGCACATGTTGAACTAAAATGTTTTTGCACTGGTGAAAAGTATTCGAATCATCATACAAGAGAATCTATCCGAATAAACCATGCTTATTAATAAAGATTGAAATCAAGTAGATAGAGTTTCACTCGAGTTTAGTGTGAAATCAAAATTTGTAACAATGGTACCTGAGCTAATGAAGAAGTTTGTGCATTTGTTGTTGCATGATTCGTTAGAAGTGATTTGCGGTCGATTGCACTAATAAAAGAATTGAGTTTAAATTTCTACAGTAGTAACTCTCTTCCCTTTATTAAAAAAAAATAGTGACTTAACAAAATACTCCATAATTTATACCATATCAATCCATATTTATCAAGAATGCACTAAAATAAATGAAAAATTGGATATCTCACAACTCTTCGAAGGAGCGGATAATATTTCCAACTTCCAATTGTGGAAAGAAACGACGACGGTTGGTAAGAATTCGGTGCGATCACGCCACGTAGTTTGAATGATTCACCAGTCAAATAAATGCTTACGTGTTTGGCGGGTTACCAAAGTCAAACCCAAAAACGGTGCCCAATTTAATTACAGCTACAGATACCGCGCTGTGACGCTGCCCACCTCACCGCCATAGCTGTCCTTGTGTTTATCATCTGTCACCACCGCCGTCACAGACCGTTTGCTTTGGATGCTTTTCTATTATTTATTGGGATTAATTGAGTAATAATTCGTCCAATATTATGAGCTCATTAAAGATTAGGATTAATTAATGGTTAGCTCTACGAGAACACTGAACCTAGTAATAATAACATTAAACCAATTCTTACTCTAACGGTTTTTATTTTTTATGTTGATGGATTAGATATTGTTGGTTACATAGAAAATGGAGTTTTTGTGTATATTGATAGTACTTAGATGTCCACTAACATGGGCAATCTTTTATATTTATGTTGTTGTTAAATTATATTCTTTCTATCATTTAAAAATAGAAACCTTGAGAAAACATGCGTTTGAAGTAAAATTGTTAGCGAAACAGATAGAAAATATATACTGATAGGAGTGTTGTAAGTAGGGATGTTATTCGGGCCAGTCTATTGGGTTTTCGGGTCAACCCTATTTGGGTTGCGGAAGTGGAACAATAGGGTGCGGGCTAATCGGGTTGTATTTTTTCAGGTTATAAAAGTTCAACCCTAACCCTAAAAGCTCGGGTTTCGGGCTAGCCTAACGGGTTAATCGGGTTGCTACCGATAAAAATTGACATGCGATCAATCCAATAAATAATGGTGAAAATTAGTTATATTTATAAAATGTTAAATATTTAATTATGATAAATTTGAGATATATGCTTAATCTCAAACGTAAACATGATCAAATACTAATATTTGAGATTTATGCAAAATAACCCATAAACATCAATAAATTTTAAAGCATCTTTTAGAAATTTAAATATATTTTTTAGTGATTTTGAAGTTTTTAATTTATTTGTCTATTATTATGTTAATAAAAATGTAATATACAATTTATATATTTAATATATAAAATTAAAAGTTATTTTTCTAGTAATTTATATTATAAAATAACCAATGAAGTGTCGAATTAGACTCAAACAAATAGAACGATAGAAATTTTATCGGGTTTCCGGGCCAGCCCATCAGGTTTTCGGGTCTGACCCTAACGGGTTACGGGTTAATCGGGTGCAGGCTAATCAGGTTGTAATCTTATCTGGCTAGAAAATTTAAGCCCTAACCCTATAAATTTGGCGGGCTATTTGGACCGGCCCATGGATTGCGGCTTACATTGACATTTAGTTGTAAGTGAATAACATGGCTCACCTTATAAAAGGGAAAAACTTAAAAAAAAGTGGAAATAGACCAATTTTGTAAAATAGATCAACATAAAAAAAATGTTATTTCTAAAGTGAAATGATTTATAATAAAAATTAGAACTATTGATACTTAAAAATATTTTAACTATAGGAAAGTTTCAATATCCTCATTTTCCCTTGTGATCGAGTCTTAATATAATGGTGTATGTTTTTCTCAAAGATAAGTATAGTGTAGGGGTTGAATGATTGAGGAACATTGTAATTGTAGAAATTTCTCATATAGTGATTTATGAACAATGGCATTAATTTAAGCCCGATTTAGATCTCTTGATATTCAGAGTATATGCTTTGTGGTTGTAACATTTTTCAGTCTTCCACATTAGAAAGGATTAATTGAGAAAGGTTCGAGTATGTCTTGTGAGAAGACTATTGGTAAGACCATAGTCAAGGGGAGAGGTAAATGGCGAGGTAAACTAATATAACTATTATATTTACCTTTATTTCTTGAAAAATATTTTCTAAGGGGAGAGGTATTTGAGAAGTTATTATACTTTTTCTCATTTTGAAGAGGTATCCTTAGAGCATCTCCAAAGGTAAAAAGTATATTGAGAAGGTATGTTTCTCATTTACCTTCTCAAAAAGATTCTTATACCTTCTTAAAAAAGTAAAGATACATTCTCAAAATGAAAGAAGTTACCCTTTCTATTGGAGCATGAAATTTTATGAAGAATAGGTAAATATGGTAGTTATTTCTATTTACTCCATTTATCCTTTCTCTTGGAGATGCTCTTACCTCTCCATCAATGGAGAGGTAAAATCTTGTAACTATCATATTTACCTTCTTTTCATGAAAAATCATTCTCCAAGGGAAAGGTATTTGAAAAGGTATTACACTTTATATTTTTTAATGCATTTTGTATGATTATTTTATTTAAAAGAATTAATTTACCTTTCTATATACCTTTTCCCTTTGAAATATGTTATTTTTTAGAAGGGTATATTTTATTTTTTAAGAAGGTGAATATATGATATTTCTTTTTCTATATTCCTTCCCTCCTTGAAGATGCTCTAAAGACAGAGAAACGATACATCTAAGAATGATTCAAGTTCAATGAAATTTAATATAGTGAAATTTACGGAAGAATAAACATTGACATGTAATAAGTGTAAATTACATGTTGATACAATATGGTGCACCAAAGAAGAAGCTAGAAACTCTATACCAGACCAACATTTCAAATGGACTACATCATAAAGAATAATTTTATAGCTTATGAATAGTACTCCTTGAAATTTTGATATCACTTGAATACTCTTAAATTTAGATTTAAAAACAAAATAAATTTATTTGGAACCATTTTGTCAATAATTTATTTATAATTCACTATTATTCGATAGAAAAATTTACACCTTTCACCACTAAATTGGTTTGTAGCGATGCATGGTCTAAAATAGTGGACGACTATTGGATAATGACATTCAAAGCAGCCGACCACGTAGTCTAAATAGTCAACACTTTTAAAAGTCTAAACCAACTATATTTTCCCTTCCTACTTAGGAAATAAAGTCAATATTATTGTAACCCTATTTTTTTTTTCTAAAATCACAATCGTCGCTGTTATTGGCGCGATATTTACGCTGTAGTTGACTTACATAGTTCCTGCATGAGTTACACGAAAATGTGGACTTCCAATTAATAATAATAGTAAAAATAAAAATAATAGCATTTTTTTACTATTATTATTATTCTGAAAAAATATTGAGAAATAATAGCAAAACAGATCAAATAATTGGGCAGTTGAATTAATATATCCCAAAAAGATACTATTTAAAATAATTTACAATAGGCGAAAGTTATAAGATTACAAAAAATAGCTGTGACAAACGGCCCAAATCTGAATCACTATTTAAGAATGTTTTTAACATCTTGATAAATGCCTCTTTTTGTCAAAATCCAAGCAGTATGAAAGAATTAGGGAATGCTAATTGTTTACTCTTCGATCTTGCAACCAAATCATGATTCTTGACTATTTGAAATTTTGAACCCTTCGAGTTCATGTACTTGTGGAGTTAATTATTTACTACTAATACGGAACACATTAATTTAATTGAAAGTGAAGAACAAAATTATTGGACATAGTTTTATATTACATGTGCAGGGTTAATTCATTCTCTTTTTTGCTTTATCTCAAGGATGAGTTGTCTTTAAAAAAAGAAAAAAAAAGGATGAGTCATCTATATTAGTCATGCATATTTTTTTTCCTTAATGGGCAAACTGGCCCTCTTTGCCAGCCCAGATGATCAATAATTGCCAGCTGATCTAGTGTGTGTTTGTGTGTTTTGGAGAGAGAGATATATGTTTCATTTATTCTCTAAAATCCTAAACCCAGAAATGAAATGAACAGAACAACATATGCAAGAGAGAACCTTAGGTGGGGTTGTGGTTAATCACCCAAAGCAAGTATGTACAAAAATGGTAAGAGCTTCATACAACATGTTCAACAAATTTAAAATTTGCAATTGAGCAGGATTTAATGGGATGGTGAATTCAGAAACAAGAATCACGAGGTCGATTTACACATATACTGTCACTGTGATATCGTTTCAGTTCTCGCGGATCAGATTTGTAGGCTCACTCACAACATATTTGGGCAACTCATATTTGGCACCTGCAAATAACATCTTCCATTAAGGATGGATTACTGGATGGCACATTATTGCAGAGGAAAATTCACCAACCTCTTTCGTCGTAGCAGACTGTTAAGTCGGGATTTTGAACGATAACGCCAGCACCGTCTACAATTGCTTGGGCAAGAGTCAAATCAGCTTCAGCTGCAGCCCGGAGAGCATCCCAGATCTCTGTTGATTTTACAGAAAAAGAAGGAAATGAAGCAGCAGCAAAGATAACTAAATTCAAGTGTTTTCTAGTTTGGTTTGACTCACAATGAACCAAACCTCATTTTATTAGGAATAGTAACCATACCAGAAGTCTAAAAAAGCATAAGATGTATAGATCTTATACCAACACCGTTTTTTGCTACAATTTACCCTGCAAGTCAGTATGGTTGTTTATTGAAATCTCTCCTCAGTCCTCACCAAATATGTCATCAAAATGGTTTAAAGATCTGACATGACGATAGGACCTAACATTGAAGTGGTCTTATTATGGAACCACAAGTGTTCTATTCATCAATCATGCTGCAGTAAGAGTAAGCTCAAACTCACACCTTATATTCAATATAAAAGGTCAAGCAATTAATCTCACCAGTTCCATTCATTCAGAGACTAGAGATGGGATCAACATGAAGATACCATGAGTGTGTGAAAGCAAAGAAGACGTCTCAATATGGAAACAGAAATTTACTTGATGTTTAAAATGAACAAAAGTAGCAAAAGCTAACAATACATGTGTTTACTATATACTTAAAACATGATATTCATTATAAGGTAGGATGTTCTACACTAACAAACAAAAAGGAGATTATAAAATTCTACTATAGCTTTCAAAGATGTATGCAATACTAAAAACCACTTCACCCTTAATTTTAGAATACACATGTGATTGAGTTACTAGCATATCAATGTATTCTTCTTGTAATATCTACCCTGAACATTCACCAAGTACTTTATCCAGCTAAGTTTAACAGCCTCACAGTTCATGTTCAATTTAAATCTGATGGAAAACAAAAAGAGTTGATCTCAATGAGATGAAATGCATCAACCTAAAGTAGATTTTATGCACACCGGCCCATATAATGCTGATTTTCCAGATATAGCTTCATTTGTGATCAACAGCGCAAATATGAATACAGCTAAGGACGAAAAAGCTAATCGGACTAACAGGCCAGTGTTGGTCCATTTGGACTTTACAATTTCAAAGTATATACCAGTTCAGATGGCCAACCCTAAAGATGAATAAACCCACAAGTTTAAGTGCACAGAACCATAATTTGATCATATGTATTGCCACATTGCAGAAAGACATCATCTGTTACATTACCTCTCCTTCCTCCATAGTGCGGAGCAGTGTCCCAGAACTCCTCACGCATCTGCGTTAGCTGTTCTCTGGTTATTGCTTCTGTGTGCTTCCATGGCTTTGGTTTCCGTATCTTCTTTGAAGTATCTGGTTTCAGACAAAATTAAGCATAATTAAGGGCTTCTTTTTATCAGGCAAGCAGACTCACCAACAGTGTTACGATTCTACATAATGGTTAACTACCAAAACTAGATATCTATAGATGTGCAGAGAGCATATATATCACATTCATCATTCAAGGCGACATGTCTCAGGAACAAATTTCCAGCATCACTAAATTTTCACCCTCAATCTCTTAGTAAGCAACTATGCACCCGAGAATTCCATGTGGTTTTTTATAGAGAACCATAGGTGAGCTGCACCATTATATATTCAAGGTACACTCATTCTTGAAAGCTAAGAGAGCTATAAATAAGTACTTCCATTACTTCATTACACTATTATGCGGATAGCTTCTCTGTTTCTTTTTCATATACTCTGAAATCAGGAATCAAAATGCACGGTAAATGGAAACGATTCATTCATGAAATCCAAATCAACCAAATCAGCTATGGTGTGCAAACAAGAAACAGGAAAAATGAAAAAAAAAAAAAAAATCAACCAAAAATTTTCATTTCTTTGTAGCACCACAAGCGAAGCACCAGATGGCTTCATAGCTATCTTTTCTATGAGCAACTAAACACTGTAATTAGGCTAATCTTTACAAGACAGATAACACAAGGCTGAAACACATACGACAGAATTGCTGACCACTTCAATCAATAACAGTAAAAAAAATTAAACATAAACACAAAGAAAACAACACATGATTTGTCTACAATCAGATTAGTGCATATCACTCTACATCATTCAAAAACAAACTGATCAAAATATGAAACAGTAATTGCAGAATTAAGATCAAACCCTTGCCACATTCAGCAACCAGCTACAACAATCAACGAAACAATCCAGCAATGATATGAATCAATCAATCAAATACCTAATCGAAACAGTACCTGAGCCACTGCCAACTACTTTCTCCCGCGATCCAGCGCAACCCATGGCTGTCGAGTCACAGAAATTGGGTCCGGTCAATGATTTCCAGTGTCAACAATAAAAACCGGATTAAAGTAAAATAGAAACAATCAGAGAGGGGGACCATTAGTCAATTTGATTTTTGGTGTTTGGGTAAACACGAATTTCTATCTCCTTCCCTCTCTCTCTCTCTAAAACAGCTTCTTGCTGGGGAAGGGGAAGTCTGCGAGTCTACTCTCTTTCAACGGTTTTGCTTAATTTCTTGTTAATTTTTACTACTTTAATTACGGAGTTGGATTAGGTATTTAGGTGATTAACTAGTCAATACAGCTCAAAATTACTGTTAATTTCTTGCTAATTAATTCGAATCAAATTTGCTTTCTTATACTACTATTGTTTGTTTTGACTTTTGAAGGCCCTTTTGCATATTATAATCAATTCCTTTTTAAGAGAATAATCAGTTTAAATGATTAATGTTGTTCTTTTACTATTTCATTTTGTATTACGGGGGCAAATATAATAAACAAATACGGAATATATTTGACTGAAAAGCATATTTTTATTTCTTTTTTTTGAGTTGCTTAAGGTAGAAGCATGAATTTTGAAACTTGAAGAACGTTTCACATGAGACTGTTTTAGATGATGTCATCATTTTTTTCGCTTAGTTCTTTTAAATTATTATAATTATCTTTTCAATTAAGTTTAGGGATAAAGTAATACTCTTACTATATGTCTATATCCTAAATATGTTGGTTTATTTGATTGAAAAAAGCACTAATATTATAGTCATTTTTAATTATGTTATTCTCACGCCATTGCAATATAAATTTCCACATATCTCTATCATTAATTGTGTAAATATAATATTTTAAAGTAAGTATTTCATCATCAAAAAATAATTAAAATATAAATAGAAAAGGATGAACTTTAGTCAGAGGCACAATGGCTTCGTGTACGCTGAAACGAGCTTCCAACTGCCACATCAGCTCGCTAATTATTTCATTTTCGGAAAATTAATTAATAATTAAATATCGCCTCTTCTCTTTCACGTCTCAATTCCACTCCAATATTTGCAATTAATTTTTGCTTTGCGTCAAAGCTTAAACTCCATTACCTCCTCCACCTCCCCAGTCTATTTTCTCTTTCTGCAAAGAAACAACAAAGAAAAAAAAAACTGAAAACGTAAAAAGAAAGAAAAAAATCTCGAACTCTTCGCAGCGATGAATATTTTCAGATTTATCGGCGACATGACGCACTTGGTCAGCATTTTAGTGCTTCTCCTCAAAATCTATGCCACCAAATCGTGTTCAGGTCACGCAATTTTCCCCCAATTTCGCCCTAATTTTGCCTTGTAGCTGTTTGATGCATCGTTTTGCGTGTTTATTTGTTTCAGCTGTAATGGTGTGATAGTGATTGACTAAGTTATGTGAACTTTAATTTGTTAATCTGTTGAATTTCCCCCTTTTACTGTGCGTTGCAATATGCAGTATCTAGAATTTCATAGTTTAGGGTTTCATTTTGATGGTGCACTAGCTGTAGCATTTGCCAGAGCCACTGATGTTTGTAATTGAGGCAATCATGCGAGGAGATTTCGATAAATTGAGTTGTGATCACATTTATGCTCCGTGGAATTTGTTGCCTTAGTTGTGTCGTTGATAGGTCAGCCTTTGATGGTGATGGAGATGTTCTGTGCATTTTTCTTGTCTTCTGAATCTCTGATTAAGTGAAGAGATTATATTGTGTTTGGGCATTTGTGTGTATTGTGACTGTGACTATATGAGATAGTGAAACTGACAGTAATACATTCAATTCAGGGATCTCCTTAAAGACTCAGGAACTGTATGCAATTGTCTTCTTGACTCGGTACCTCGATTTGTTTACCGAGTTCATTTCGGTTTATAACTCCACTATGAAAATAGTGTTCATTGCAAGCTCTTTGGCAATTGTTTGGTACATGAGGTTTCACCCAGTAATTAGGCGATCCTATGACCGTGACCTGGACACCTTTAGACACTATTTTATGGTGGGAGCATGTTTTCTCTTGGCACTTTTGGTTAATGAGAAGTTCTCGTTTGAGGAGGTTAGTTAAATCTCCACTCGTTTGAAACTCTTGTTGAGTTAATTGTATATAATAATTGTTCTGGTTGCGAGAGAGATGTTCAGTGTCTACAATCTTAATCTTAGAAACTAATTTTGGATGCATTTGTTTGATTTTCCAGTTGTCCTGTTTGTTCATTCGTTCCCTGTCTTCTTCCTATATTGTAGTACTCCTACAGAAGATATTGCCTTGTGCTTTGTATATGTACTTCTTAACAACTTTTTTTTATTACATCTCAGATATTTTGGGCATTTTCAATATACTTGGAGGCTGTAGCAATACTACCACAGTTGGTTCTGTTGCAAAGAAGTGGAAATGTGGACAATCTGGCTGGACAATACATTTTCTTTCTTGGGTAATTTGATAATTATCTTATTTTTAGCTTTATTTGTACTGCGCCATAAGCTCTTTTCGTTGTGCACTAAATAATAATGACATTACTATGACATAAATGCTTGGATGAGAAAGAAGGGTGCAGGATCGTAAAGTAAACTTTTAGTTGAAAACTTAGGATCACTGTTCCGTTTTGAATCTATGTCGAATTTTCAGCTGCAATTTTAAGTGGTACCATTCAGCATTGTTGAGCATATATTGTTTGTTTTAGGTACTGAGAAACCATTGCACACATATTAAGTAATCTCATATCTCCCAGATAATTAGAACTGTGGTATCATCACTTTAACAGGGCCTATCGAGCATTCTACATCCTAAACTGGATCTACCGCTATTTCACTGAAGATCATTTCAGCAGATGGATCGGTAAGTCATGAAGAAATTGGTTGCACGGCTCTTTTGTCATCATCGATGTTTAACCTTGTGCGTTTTTTCCTTCTCAGCTTGTGTCTCCGGGATTGTCCAAACAGCTCTTTACGCAGACTTCTTTTACTATTACTTTATCAGGTGATTCGCTGACGGAATTCCTAACCTGTCCATTATGTTGTGCATATTCATATCTAAGATCTACTCTCTTATTGCAGCTGGAAAAATAATTCAAAGCTGAAATTGCCAGCCTGATACAAACACGGGGCGCATATACAGATAGGACGGTCTGCATTGATATGCTCATGCCATGATTTTGATTGAAGTTTTGTCTCTTTGATGGAGTTTCAGGTGGAGTCTGATCTTAGGATATGACAAATTTATGTTCCAAGATTACAAATTCCTTTTGAGAAATGCAATGAAACAAAACTATTGTCAGTATATGTATATTATGCAGCACATGTAAATCCTTGAAGGAACTTTTGTTAACTAGTTTACATGCTTACAAATTCAACTTGTGTTCGAATGGGAAATTTTTGTTTTTGAGGATTCGCTTCGTAAAGTTGCTGTGAAATGTTATGCAATGTGAAATACACTAGTAATCATAGTAGTATGTTATGAATACAAATCTGAGGATGAATAATTTAATTAGTTGCAAATGGATAGCGTTGCAAAAATGTACTCCTATCTATTCGTTTACATCTCTTGATTATTATGATCTTGTGTTATAAACTAGAAAATAATCACAAAAATGATGGTATCATAAATACAAGGGTTTTTGGTTCATAAAATTACATCTTTTTTAATAAAATTAAAATGATCACAAAAATCATTAACTTAGAGCTTATTGTAAATTTTCCACTAGTTCCATTTTTCTCCGAACTGAAATTAAACTTGTTAGAAATTCAATAAGGGCTTAAGTTTATTATTCTTTCGACTAATTTTGTAGATAAGTTAGTGATATTTGGGATCAAGTCATGTATAACCCTAAATACAATTATATATAAAAAATATTGAATTTATAGTATTAAGTGTAAAAACATTACTCCTATATATAATGGAGCAGCTTATCTAGATATAACATTTTTTCTGTCGGAAGATATCTACTTCAAAATATAGTAATTATTCAGATATGAATGTTCATTTTTTTTAATCACTAAATTTAAACAAAGCGAACCAGAACAAGGAAAGGAGAAGGATTTTTTAGTTTAACGAGGACAAAATTTGAAATTTTATGTATGGTAATAATAGGATTATTTCATTTTTAATGGATATAGATCGAGATATAATAAACTAAAAATGTGAAAATCGTAGTAAATAAGTTAATAAATATATTATTTTCCATAAATAAAATTTTTAGAAGTCGTGTAGAATCCTTGAAGTAGTTGGTTTAGGAATTTGGGCGTGGGCCTATTTGGCTATAAATACTAGACTTTGTCAACTCTGAAAGCTTCAAACAGATTATTGTGTGAAATATCTAAATTGTAACGCCTCAACTCCATTACGCAGTTGTTGGGGCATTCCGCCTCAAGTCTACCCACTTTCAATTCAGATCTGCTTCTTCACGGTGAGTTTCGCTGCATCAATTATCCGTTTCTAGCTCATTGTTGCGAATTAGTGATTGCTGTTCGATTGATCTGTTTCGTTTTTACGCTTTCCGATTTATAGGGGTTTTAGTAGTTAGATGGACTTATTGTTACCGAATTTGGAGTTTTCGAAGTCCAGATTAGGTTGTTTTAGATCTACTCCTGATTTATCGAAAATCTAGGTTACTCGTGAATCGTGATTATTAGGAATCATATAGAGCAGAATTTTATTGTTGTTTAGGCAATTTCATTGTTTCGATCTTATTTCCTCGTAATGTCAGTTTTGAATTGCAATTGTAGCTTGTAGTATAACGATTTGGACCTAATTATAGCATGTTTGTAATGGTGTGTTGCGCAGGCTTGAGAGTTTGTGTTCATCTTCTGCAAAATGGGAGGAGGATTTAGGGTGTTGCATCTTGTGAAGCCGTTCCTTTCGTTTCTGCCCGAAGTTCAGACCGCGGACAGGAAGATTCCGTTTAGAGAGAAAGTTATATACACTGTGATTTCGCTTTTCATATTCTTGGTCTGCAGCCAGCTTCCTCTGTATGGCATACATTCAACTACTGGAGGTGATCCTTTTTACTGGATGCGTGCTATTCTCGCATCGAGCCGTGGAACTGTCATGGAGTTGGGTATCACACCCATTGTCACATCTGGACTGGTGATGCAGCTCCTGGCTGGGTCGAAAATCATTGAAGTTGACAACAATGTCCGCGAAGACCGGGCGCTATTGTAAGTTATTTGTTTTGTGCTATCCGCCACTTTATTCACACGAAGGCCATCCTTTAACTTCCAATTGATTCATCTGTATCAGAGGTGTGTGTTTGACTCAGTTTAATCTTGTTTTGGCATTAGGAATGGTGCTCAGAAGCTTCTTGGTATCTTGATTGCTGTTGGCGAGGCTGTTGCTTATGTTCTCTCGGGAATGTATGGAAGTGTTGGCCAGCTTGGAGTGGGGAATGCTATTCTGATTATTCTGCAACTGTGCTTTGCTGGTATTATTGTGATTTGCTTGGATGAGCTGCTTCAAAAGGGTTATGGTCTTGGTTCTGGGATTTCCTTGTTCATTGCTACCAATATCTGGTAACTAACTAAACTTTTATTAAGTTTCTTAGTTGGTTTGCTAGTAGGAGTCTAGGGTACTAATGGTTCACTAAATTAGTTTTTGGCAATGCAATAAACTTTTCTGCTCTCATTTGCAGTGAAAGTATTATCTGGAAAGCTTTCAGCCCTACAACTATCAACAGTGGCAGAGGTGCTGAGTTTGAAGGGGCTGTCATTGCATTGTTCCATTTGCTTATAACAAGAACAGACAAAGTTCGTGCACTTCGAGAGGCATTTTACAGGCAGAATCTTCCAAATGTGACCAATCTTCTCGCTACCGTTCTGATCTTCCTCATCGTGATATATTTCCAAGGCTTTAGAGTGGTGTTGCCAGTGAGATCTAAAAATGCCCGTGGACAACAAGGCTCTTACCCAATTAAGCTTTTCTATACCTCCAACATGCCCATTATTCTTCAGTCTGCCCTTGTATCCAATCTATACTTCATTTCTCAGGTAAGCCCAATTCTTGTTTCTGATTTCTAGTTTTTTTTGTTGCCTCTCTTGAATTTCATTAATTACTTTGTACCGCCTTGCAGTTGCTATACAAGAAATATGGTGGAAATTTCTTGGTCAACTTGTTGGGCACATGGAAGGATTCTGGATATACAGGCCAATCGATTCCAGTTGGCGGCCTTGCTTACTATGTCACTGCTCCATCAAGGTAAACTTTTTGTAATTGTTAGTTGATTTTTACAGGTCTCTTTAGCATGTATGCAAAGACTACCTTTTATTTCCTTCCTGGTGTGATATCTGAAGTTTATTTGACCATGAGTTCATATTGATCTTGTTATCTCCCACCATCTTTTCTCAGCTTAGCAGATGTGGCAGCAAATCCTTTCCACGCGCTTTTCTATATTGTATTCATGCTATCTGCGTGTGCCCTGTTCTCAAAGACCTGGATTGAAGTTTCCGGATCCTCTGCCAGAGATGTCGCTAAGCAGCTAAAGGTAAGAATTGTTAATTTCTGAACTCATAAACTACATAGTACATCAATACATCATACAGTAAAACACCTGCTTATGAAGTTCAATTTTGCTGAATACTATCATCCCACATTTCAATTTTCTTAGCTCTATGATCAATTGTTGGATATCATGAATAAAGTTTATTTACTATTCATCCCTTTCCATTAATTTGCTCTATTTGTTTAGCACCATGAATGCTGCTACGACATCCCAGAAAAGCCTTACTGATATTTTTACGCAATCTTGCTGATAATTTGCAGGAGCAACAAATGGTTATGCCTGGACACAGGGACTCAAATTTACAGAAGGAACTTAACCGCTATATCCCAACTGCTGCAGCTTTTGGAGGAATGTGCATTGGTGCATTGACTGTGTTGGCAGATTTCATGGGTGCCATCGGTTCAGGAACTGGAATCCTTCTTGCTGTGACGATCATCTATCAATATTTTGAGACCTTTGAGAAGGAGAAAGCAAGTGAGCTTGGTTTCTTTGGCTTTTAAGCCATAGGCCAATTAAGATAATCCTCAACCGTTATGGATAGTTTATACTGCACAAGCTGGAGCTTCCACAACTTTAAAGAAACTGCACCGCGTAATGTTAGTGGTAGTAATGTCTTCGTTTTTTTCTCAAGACACGAGGTTTTAGAGCAAAATATGCCTAGGTTTTTCTACTTAGTCTTGTATTAGCTTTAAATCATCGGATACTTTGTATCTTTATTTTTTATATAAATTCCGAATTTTGTTTCCTTAAACACTTGATGTAACTTAATAAAATCTCGTCTCTGTTTATTTTATTTTAGTTTTTCGAATTTGCATGCCATATTGGATTGGAACTAGAGACTAAAGATCCTTTTTATAGTATCAAATTATATTTCTTTTTTTCATATTCTTGGTGGAACTGTCATTGAACTGGGTATCAACACACCCATTGTTATATCTGGTCTGGTGATGCAACTCCTGGCTGCCTCCAAAATCATCGAAGTTTCGGCTCACTTTCTTCACATGAAGATCTATCGCCCCTTTCTTGGCCAATTGACATCCCGTATCATATTGGCTCGATTGAATTGTGTTTTGGCCTCAGAGATGGTGATCAGAAGCTTCTCGGTATCTTAATTGCTATGGACGAGGCTGGTGCTTACGTTCTCTCGGGAATGTATGCAAGTGTTTGTCAGCCTGGAGCTGGGAATGCTCTTCGGATTATTCTGCAACTGCGGTTTCTACTTTGTCTTTTAATTTGTCCCAATCATCTTTCCTTGTTTTTTTTCTTCCAAGTTTGTTTCATAGCCTTTTGTGTATTTATCCTGATTCACAAAAGAATAATAAAAGAAAATAAAATACCATTTTGATTAGTATCAAAGTGGGGAGAATTCAACTAGTTGTTGCCTTGTTGGTGGAAAGCATGCTGAGAAAGTAAGACGTGTGGATTCAATAGATTTTGAGTATTGTCATCCTTGTCTCTCTCTGTGTCTGTATTTAAGGATTAAACTGAAACACGATGGACCATTACCACTCTTTCTATTTATGACATCTTCCACTAATCTCATATACAATCATTTGACTAACAATCTATCCCATTATTTCGATGTGGCCGAATCAGATTTACCCCCTATTAAAAGTCAACAATTTAGATAAACTAAAACACTTTATCTGCTTTCATTCGTTGAAACGTACCTGATCAGTGAAGAAAAAACCAAATAAACCTGATCATTAGATATTTAAGTTGATATTACTTTCACTTCACATTTTTTATATTGAATAAGCTACATGTAGATATCTCTAACACATTTCATCTTTCATCTCTTTAAAACTTCTACCTCAATACATCACTTTCACACCCACAACTTTGATTCTCAACTTATCACAACTTCTTCCTCAAATTTATTTGTTCTCTATCTCTAAATGTAGCATAATAGTAGTAAAAAAATAGTCATATCATAATATCACTGGCCTTGCTTAAATTTAATACTAGAACATAAAATGCAAAATAAAAATAGAAATGAGAAAACAACCTCACTTACAAAAGGATGGAGTGCCCTTTTCGTGTGAGCTCAAGCATGCGTGCTAATATGTTTAAGTGTGATAAAAACTTCAATTGCAATTTCATGCTACTACTTACTAGGTAATCATCTTTTAAAAAATTGTTTTTTTGTTAATCATTTATCAATTGCAATTAAAATCATTTGTGCAATTAATTATATCCATATTTGGTTTGTATGTATGTATATACCTAGACTAATGCTTGACGTGAAATCAAACTGACCAACCATGGGTGTAGAAGAAGCCGAATAATATAAGTAATAAAGTATTATGATTATTATGATTGCAAATGTTGGCAGTAGACTTGATTCTCAAGTTTAGTAGGTGTAATTTTGATCAGTCTTACTTATAACATGGTAGGCCCCCTTGATTAGGATTAATCAAATTTCTACAATCATTATTAACACTAATTTAATCTATAATTATGAATTTTTGACATGCATCGTGATGAACTACTATATTCGAATCAACTTAGACCAATAGAATGTGATGAACAAGTTGTGAAAATGCCAACAAAGTGTCCATGAACATATAATAAAAATAGATTAAATCATTTGGGGTGTTATTAGTTATTTGTTTATTCGTCTTAGTGAGAAAATCCGAATGAAATGAATCATTGAATTTTCTTTTACATATAAAAAATGGAGCAAATAAATCATTGAAAGAATTTAAATTCATTAGAGTGATTTGATACTTCAAGTAATTGGCAACGGAAATGTGTTTGTCTAAAGATATTGATTTGGAGTAATGATGAAGGAGCGTTGAGTCTTAATTAATACAAAAGGAAGATAGAAACAATCATGTGTATTCAGTGGTTCATACTCCATGCCACACAATTATAATACTTTTACCACTAGAAAACTCTTTTTTATAATACTATAAAGATAGTTATTTATTAGTAGCTATAGTAATCAACTAAGTTTTACTACTTTATTGCATTTCCAATTAAAAAAATTCTTCAGCTTGCCTGCTTATTTTAGACAGCACTACTATTACCACTTTTAGTAACATTATCATGCATAATTTGTTTCTTTACATTTCAAAAGGATTTTTGATTAACAAAACTAAAATTTGGTAGTATGTTTCATGTTTATTTCCATGTTGTTATCTCATTGGGATTGAAGCCATAAAACAAGACCTTTTGACAATAAAAGTGGAGACTTCAAATCCCAAGTGAATAAGTCCCAATAAAGTGCTTCTAAGTGTTAAAATAAGCCTAAGAATAATTAATCATTTTTTTTACTACCTAACAATCAAAAGTCTTGATATTGATAACTTGAAGTGAAAAATTAGAGAAGTAGATAGAGAGATAGCAACCCAAAAACGTACACAAATATACTCCCTCCGTCCCACAAAGATTGTCCCATTTTTCCATTTCGATCCGTCCCACAAAGTTTGTTCCATTTTACCTTTTACCATTTTTGGTAGTGGACCCCATATTCCACTAACTCATTCCTACTCACATTTTATTATAAAACTAATAGTATATAAAAGTAGGACACACATTCCACTAACTTTTTCAACTCACTTCCCATTAAATTTCTTAAAATTCATGTCCGATCAAAGTGGGATAATCTTTGTGGGACGGAGGAGTATTAAAGTTTAATAAAATGGAAGCTTTTGGCCATTAAACCTGTCATGGAATGTTTGTAGCTTTCTTTAGAAAAAGAAATGTTATGTTATTAATAATAAGAAATGGGCCATTTTTTCTGACCAAAAAGAAAAAGGTATTGATACTATTACTACGTGATGCATCACTATCGGTTTCATTGTCACTTGCACAAATACATGCATGCACACTACATTTAATGTTGGATCTTGTTTCTGTATTTTATTCATTCTGTTTTTGTTCCTTTTTTCTTCATCAATTATTGCTTGCTTTGATTCATATCTAGGCGAGTACGAGTTACTATTTTATTTTTTTTAAAATTAAATAAATAAAATTTTCTATAGGTAATCCTACATCATTGAGTGAATATGTTACTAGTCTTCATAAATCAAGACTTATATTAGAAGATTAATTATATGTGACATTGTTTTGAGATAAAGTATTAAGTATGTTCTATATTTATAAGACATGATTTTATTTAATTTATCGATTTGATATAATTTGAAACTTTAACTTGAAGAAGACAAAGGAAAAAGTGGAGTAGTAAAGAAAATTGAGAGACAACACACGTCAAACTTTGCGTTCGATTTTAGACCATGAATAGTGCTACTTTAATGTCCACATCTTCACTTTACCTATCTTACCAAGACTTGCTTTAAGTTTTGTAGCATGAGTAAATAATATAGTAATTATTTTTTGTGCCTTATTTTTATAAATTGAATGAATAATGCTATATAATGGGGGATGGAATTATATGTGGAATCGACAAATAAAATATCGTTGTTGCCAGTTAGCAATATTAGAGTGACAGATACATAGATTCTCAACTTTCCTTGAGCTATATGGTCCTTTCATGTAAGCCAAAATAAACATGTTTGTGATGATTTAAATCGTCAAATCAAATTCTAGATATGATTTACTTTGTTAAATTCTATAAGAAAAAAAATCCCTCAAATCCATGTATTTTTTTTGTGAATTAAAATCTGTGTAGCTTTCACATTCTAATTGAGTTCCGACAAATACAACGTTTTCTAAGCCAAATCTATTTTATTGAATTTGATTGATTTAATTTAATACTATTGGAGTATCTTTTTTTCATTCGTGATTACTCCATCCGTTCCCGATTAGGAGTCATAGTTTGACCGAGCACGGGTTTTAAGAAATGTAAAGAAAAGTTGGTTGAAAAAGTTAGTGGAATGTGGGACCCACCTTTTTATATTGGTTTTATAATAAAATGTGTGTAAAGTGAATTAGTGGAATGTGGGACCTACTTACCATTTATGGTAAAAATGAAGTGTGACTCTTAATTGGGGACGGACCGAAATGGAAAAATGTGACTCTTAATGGGAAACAGAGAGAGTATTTTTTAACGGTTCTCCTTAATGCATTTCAAAATTCAAATAACGAGTATCACCAAACAAATGAAAAGTAGTTTGAGTCTTTTTGTGTCCAATATAGTAGTAATAGGATAAAGCACACAAGAAATACATTGAACTCGTATCCTAGTAGGAGTCACCTTTGGTCTGGACACAATTTTTAGAAATATAAAGAATAGTGAATTGGAAAAATTAGTGGAATATGAGACCTATTTTTTTATATTGATTTTATAATTTAGGTGAGTGACGTGAGTTAATGGAATGTAAGACCTACTTACTACTTATTGTAACAGTGAATTGTGACTCTTATTGTGAGCGGTCCATTTCTTTTTCCCACAACCTTTTAATATAACATTAAGATTAAAAAGTTTAGAAATATTGTTAATTGAAATTAAATAAATAAAGGAAAGTAATGAATTATATCAGCAAAATCGGAAGATAATTAATTTTTATAAACAGGCCGAAATAGAAAAACGACCGTTGGCCATAGACTATATAAGAAATAAATAATTATAATAAATTCGAGATGAATGCATTCCTAATAATGCCTTCTTCTCCGCGCATGCTTAATTATTTCCCGCCATTTATTTACATACTAATCCCCTGCTTTTTTCCTCTCACTCTCAAATCTCAACCCCCCTTTATCTCCTTCCTTTTTCCCCAAATCCAAATCCAAATCCAATTTCATCTTCTTCTCCCTTTTTCCATGAATTGATCATCAATTCAGCCAAATAAATCTCGCAATGGAACCAGCACGGCCCCGCAGCAGAATCGCGAAAACGTTTTCAAGAGTAATCAGTCTCAAATCGAGCGCCAAAAACCGCTCCAACAACCCAGGCTTCTGCCTCTTCCTCCCTCAGGAGAAGCTCCGATGCTGCGAGTCGCATCAATTCGAGAAGGAAGACGCAGAGGAAGCCATGGAGGAGTGCAAAACCCGCGCCGCCATGGAAGCCTTCGTCGCGAAGCTCTTCGCCACCATCTCCACCGCCAAGGCCGCCTACGCCGAGCTCCAATTGGCGCAGTTCCCCTACAACGGCGACGCGATCCAGTGCGCCGATCAAGCCGTGGTCGACCAGCTCAAGGCGCTATCAGAGCTCAAGTACAGCTACATCAAAAAGCAGATCGACTCGTCGCCGCCGCACGTGACGCTGATGCTGGCGGAGATCCAGGAGCAGCAGTCGCTGATGAAGACGTACGAGATCACGATGAAGAAAATGAGAGCCGAGATCGAGAGCAAGGAGGCGCGAATCGCGTCGCTGCAGCAGAGCCTCCGAGAATCCGCCGAGAGCAACAGATCGCTCGAGAAGAAGATGAATGCCAGCGGATCCTTCTCCGTTCTCGACGGCGTTCGATTCTCCGACGTCAGTCCTCGCGATTTCATCCTAGTTTTGCACTGCGCGTTGAGATCTGTGCGCGGATTCGTCAAGCTTTTAATTCGCGAAATGGAGTCGGCAAATTGGGACATCGACGCCGCGGCAGATGCGATCCAGCACGACGTCGTTTTTAGAAACAGAGATCATAAAGCGTTCGCGTTTGAATCGTTTGTTTGCAGAGAGATCTTCTCCGGCTTCAACGATGCCGGATTCGCCGTCCAAGGCGGCGAATCCTCCGTTCGCGGAGAGACGCCACGTCAGCGCCGCGATTTCTTCTTCGATCAATTTAGGGTTTTGCGATCGGCGAGCGCGATCAATTTCGTGAAGCAAAGCCCTAATTCGTTTTTCGGAAAATTCCTAAAATCGAAATACCTTCAGCTGGTGCATCCGAAAATGGAATTCTCGTTCTCCGGCAACCTGAACCAGAGGAAAATGGTGAATTCCGGCGAGTTTCCGGAAACGGAATTCTTCAAGGCGTTTGCGGAGATGGGGAGGAGGATTTGGCTGCTGCATAGCTTGTCGTTCTCGTTTGATCGGCGAGTCAGCTTGTTTCAAATCAGTCGGAATTCCAAATTCTCCGAAGTGTACATGGAAAGCGTGATGGATGAGGCTTTCGCCGCCGCAGACGGCGGCGTCAGGGTGGCGTTCACGGTGGTTCCTGGATTTAAGGTCGGGCAGACGGTGGTGCAGAGCCAGGTGTATCTCTTTCCAACAGACTCTCCGGCCAAGAGCTAGCTAGCTCCCCGCACGCGCTCTCCCACGCGCCGCCCCTGCTACGGTGGGGTCTCACAATCTTGAAATTAGATCCCCTCTGCACCATTCGGATTTTCTTTTTCAGGATTGTGATGTTGACAGTCCGCTTGGAAATAAAAGGTGTGAGGAGGAGGATCGCTTTTCAAGACGGCGGAGCAGCGGCGGCGCGTGGGCGTATTATGAAATGCGGTAGTTTTAAAAGATGGGAGTAGTGAGACAGAATTAAAGTGGGGCCCACGGATGAGGGAGAAATGAAGTGGTTTTTTTTGGCGGGAAGGGGGCGGTGGAGAGAGGCGGTGAGATGGTGGGGGCGGCGGCGCAAAAAGTAGAGAATAGAGGGGCCCTTTGGCCGGAAAAAAGAGATGGTTAAATTATGGTAGTGGTTTTTTTTATTATTGTTTTTGTATTTCATGACGAGGAAAAGACAGATCGGAGATGTATGGAATAAATTAATGTCATGTAAATAATTATTTAAATATGGAGTATACGTTTTACATAAGTAGAGGAAACATCATTATATCATTTTCAATTATTCTAGTACTATTTTTCGTTGCTGAATTTGTGAGTGCAAGTGCAATCATTAATTATTCGTAACGCGGGGTGGAATGAAATTGATGAGAAAAAATTAGTATTATTTTCCTTTTGGGAATATTTGCCTGTTCTTTGGAATATTTGCCTGTGTTTAATTTACCATACCTGTCGGCTTTCTTGGGATAATTACTTATTTATAAATATTTTCTATTTGTTTCAAATTTGCTGGAGTACAAACTATTTGATTTTTGAATAAATTATTATACAAAAGTTTCGGCTATTTGTCACTTCAATAGATTCCTGACACTATATGAATGCAAACGACATTAACTATTTATCTACGTGACATACAAATAATGATTTTTTATCAATATAAAACAATAATATACTCCACCTTTTTGTACAAGTGATAATAAATCTGTTATACTTCACGTAGATAGTACTAATAATATAAACGTAAATAATGAGATGTATAAAAATAAAACATGAACAAAACTTTTTATATGAAATTTTTGTGCTTAGAGCATCCACGATGGATGCTCTAGTGGAAGTCCTAGTGAGAGTCCTAGTGGTTGCCACGTCAACATGTCCTATTTTTCTGCAATGGTGGAGTCCTAGTGCATGCCCTATCTCTTATCCACTTTTCATTTCAATTTTAAATCATTGTTTTTTAATTTTGTTTTTAATTACTATAAAATACCAAAATATATTATTTTAAACACTACAAATGCAAAAAAAAAAAAAAACTACACTACTTAATTTAAAAGTGGAACTACATCATACTTAGCTAAAAAAACTACATTAAAACTAAAATACTAAAAAAAAGAAAAAACCAAACTAGTCATCTAAATTCAACCTCTGGGCCAAATTCTTGATCATATTCTTAGTCCTCTGTCGGACTTCCGGATCGGTTTCTTGACGAAGGCTGTTTTGGGCGTCAAGTATAAACCTATACTCAACCACCTCCTCCTCCTCCTCCAAATATCGGCATATCGTCGTCGACATTATTCGGACTCGGGTATTGACTCGGATCCATTGTTGAAAGTGAGGATATTGAGAGAATATAGAAGAGAAAGTGAAAGGTTTGGTGTGTGAAAAGTGAAGAAAATGGAGTATTTATAGTGGTTTAAATTAGGGTTAAATAATTAAAAAAAAAAAAATAGGGCTCGGGCTCGGGCGCGCCTCTGCAATAGGCGCCCGAGCTCACGCCCAATCGATTGGGCTCGGGATCGGTTGCGACCAAACTATCGGTCGCGCTCGGGCGTGACTGAGGGCTGCAATGGATGCCCGACCACGCCTGAGCCCGATCTCGGCCGATCGGGCACGCGATCGGGCATCCATTGTGGATGCTCTTATTAAATACAAAACTTTCTCTTGATTATATTTTATTAATTTATATTAAAATTCGTATAGTATATTGTCAAAATTGTAACGATTAGAAGATATTGAACTGCATAAAACTAAAGCCAACATCGAAAGGAAAAAAAGGAAAAGATAAAAAAGACTCAGAGAAATGCAAAAGATTAATACTACTACTATTGAAAACAGAAATAGTAAAAATTCGTTATCTTTTTACTTTCAAATAAGGTAAGGAGTTAATAACATTGATGATGTTTGTCTTTACTTTTCTCTTTGTCTAATGAAAAAATCACAGTGATTTATAATCTAACATTTCATCTGAATGTTTTATCATTATGATGAAATGCATAGTAAAGTAGGTTCTGAAAACAAAATCCTGTTAAATCTTATCAATCGAATAATTTTTTCAAGAAATACTACAAAATATCTCATCATGTAGTACAATTTAAGAGATCTATTCACTTGGATAAAACTACTTGTGATAGTAATGCAGCTTACCGGTACCTCCAAACTCAGTCGGGAGATGCTCCACATCAAAATACTCCCTCGGGACATCTGCAACGTCTCTGCTCTTCGGGTATGATGCAAAATGGTAGTAAGGGCTATGAATATTCACCATCAGAATCACGAAAAACACTGAATAGCATCAAAGATCATGTTGGCAGATTGAAGTATTCAGCAAGAGTGCATTTATTGTGGCCGAGGAAAAAGGATGCAGGCAAAACGCGCGATTTCTCAGCGCATAAAATGGAAGCATTTGGATAGAAGTCGCTGTTAAGACTTAAGACTAGAGAAAACAACCCTCCCAGAATTCGTCAAATATCAAAGGGTAGTCTCTCAGGGTAATGGTTTTGCATCATGTTGACAGATGCTCTCACAGAGTCCAAACAGGCGTTTGCGTTCATGCTTAATAATGACCACCCCGTGAAGTCAATCACCCCTGCCATCTGCTCCTGTCCTTCTCGGAGATTTAGTATGGCATTCTCAATGACATAAACCAGATGTTTCATCTGCTGAATCGACGATTTTGAATTTCAGGAAAAACAGCACAATTTCGAATAGAGTGACTCAAATATCCTAAAGAGTCTTTTAATATACCTTCCTAGTCTTAGTCCTGTCCTGAATACTTTCTCAGTCTCTCCTTCGATTGCAACTTCAGTCTAGCAATGCAATGCATAATGATCAAGTCAATTTTTAAAATACTAGTAGTAGCAACCTTTACTTACTTACTTCAACACAAACTTTGTATTCACTAGATTCACAACTCACAAGGAAAACAATTTTATTGCTTGTACCTTGCGCTCGTGCTGCTGCTCAACCGTCTCATCATCATGTAAGGAATTGCTGTCGTGAAAAGACATGATTCGCGTAGCAATTGAGCTTATCTTATCTGTAACAGAACAAAATTCAGTAAGCTAATTTCAGGAGAAATATCAAATATGTGACAGCAGCACAAGATCAATAAACCATCTGCCAGTCGTAATTCAAGTTAACTAAAGGGATGACCTTCTCCAATACAGCTGAACTCTGCGTTGAACACTTTCGAAAACACAAATAATCCATTCATGTTCTAACAAGCAGAGTTCATCTATATAACATTCACTACTCTTTACAGAAAACAACATCAGCTACATATACAAGATGCTTTATTACTAATAAGAAAAACCTTCAAACAAACAACAATGTATATAGTCAACAAAATAAACATAAACAAGCACAAAATGTGATAATTGGGCAATCTTGTTTCTAAAGGAAAAATCTCATATCATCTGATTTCTTTCAAATGGGGTTTTCTATCTCATGCAACACTACTATTAAAACCGCCAAAAAGAAAACAAAAAAAATTGATGTGCTGGTTTTTAATCTATGCTTACACAGCCTAATCTCCAAGAAAAAAATTTTAATTTCTGTAATGAACACTGAAATAGAAAAACTGATCAAAACCTCCCAAAGATGAGAAACTTGATTTTAGTCATATTAGTCACATAAGCAAGTCTCATTTTATTCATAACTTTTTACTATAACTCAAAATTTCCCGAAATTAAAATAGATAATTAAAAATAATAAAATAAAATTCGAACAGCTAGTACATTTTTTGAAACCAAAAATTATACCTAAAGAAATACTAAAAAATGACATTGATTTAAACTCCTACATTAAATTTTAATTGTCACTTTGAAATGAGTGAGGAATGTAGAAATGGATCATATTTCATTTAGAAAAGTAAGATTGTTTAAGTCATGGGTTGCTATTGCAATTCAATTCGATTTCTTAAAGCGCAGCCTCGTTTTTATGGTCCGGTCGAACCAGTGTCCACCCATATTTTGCAGTGGTGAACCCTCTCCCAAGTCTTCATGTACGTTTCTTTTGAAATATTAACCTCACTGGTCTCAATTAGCATATGAGATTTGGATGTAGGCCTGCCTCGATGGCGTACCTTGTTTTTTACCTCCCAGTAATTTTATTGCAAAAGGCAAATACAGAGTACTTTTTTGTTGGTTGGCGATGATTGAATATTCGCTAATATCCACATATACTATGAAGATTCTCGTGATTTCCTCCACGGTATAATAAAACTCGTATAGAGAATTAAAGTTCGAGCCAATGTTGAAGTGCATCGTGAAGATGTTTGGAGCACGGGAGATGGCCAAAACAATACGTACAATGGATAACATTATGGAGTCACTTAACAACTAAGAGTGAGGACCGCAAAGGTACACAGAGAGACGTTTAGTGAAGAAAATTGTTCGATGATCCTGTTTATATTAGATCTGTAATCAAAGCTTGATCCGGTTGTACATAGATTAGCAACGGATTCTAGATCCTACTTTGTTATGCTAATGTATCCAACTTTACAATTCAATCAATGAAACAGTGAATTCACAATATGCTATCTATGACGCACTTGTTTTGCTTTCTTCTTCATGTATTCCCATCTTTGTTTTCATCTGCCTCGTCGGAAAATTGGATGTGGTCAAGATCTTGTGGAGACAATGTGCCGAGACAAGGAGATGAGAACGGTGTTTGCAAAGTTATTCCAAAGGAAATATACTACTCCCTAACTAATATTGAAGATATAATTAAATTGTTTGGTAACGTCGGGCTTTGTGGAATTTGGAAAAATTGCTACCTAACTTCTGACATGAATTTTGAATTTTGGTCGTTGATTAATGAGCACAACGAAATGTGAGGACCATGTTTTTAACCAAACTCATTAAATGCATTTTATTCGCTTAGAAAATTGTCTTTTGCTTAATTTTCAATGAATTTTAATGTTATTCTTACTTCCACCATATATGTATACGATGGTTATCTAAAAATCAAATAAATCGGTTAAATCCGACTTTTGTGATAGAATGCACAGATTAAAATTTTAGATATTGATTTAATGTAAATAAAATTCAACAATGAGATATAAATGCACGTGATATAGATCTCCATGTTTTCAACTTGTTGAAAAACTCTATTGAATGTCCAAATTGATAAAGGATAAAGTTAAAATTTGATCTAGGATTTTATGTCAATTATTATACCTCCTCCCAACATAATACCCTAAATTAATTTGTTGCCTTTAGTCTAATATTGTGACAGGACGTTTATTATATTTAAGCTAAATATTTAATTTGATGCCTCAAAAGGTAGATTATTGTGGAGCCTAAGTGTTGGTTTGAAACATGCAATAAAACGTTAGCTGTCTCAGCGAATTGTAAAATTGTACGTATTTTACGTTAATCAATAGAGCTATAATTGAATTCATTTCTTCATAATTGTGAATCTGTGATTACTTTACAAATTTGGAAAACCGACAGCCAATTTCGTAGATTTACAAGTATTGCGAATTCAACTAAATTGATAATAAAATTATTTATTATTAGAGTGTAATGTGATGTGCGGTCGAATATATTCTTGAGGATTTGTTTTCACACCACAAAAATAAGCTGTATGCATTTCTGGTGAATAAAAATATAATGATCATAAAGGACCATCCACAAAGAAATTCGGCAATGAAATCTAATAGTAGTATGGGGTCATTTAATTTTGGAAAAGAAAAAGTTTGCCACTTAAAAGGGAAGCCATATGGATCTTGCAAATTGGTGGGTTCGGGCCGGGTCATTATCATTGTCATGTCGATATGACAATGATACTATCTGATTAACCCTAAGCCAAACACAAATTGTTAACGAAGCTTTTGACATGAATATAAATTACACCCGATTGACTGATTCCTTTAAACATGAACCCAATAGCAACAAAATTCACTTAGTATTGACACAACTTGATAACAACACGCCACGTTAAAAATCCAACATCCCCTACTAAATCTAAATTCACAAAATTCAAAGATTAATATTCAAATACACCTTGCCTAGTAAATTAAACATCGAAAAAAAAATACTCCCCTCCCCCCCCCAACCATCTCTACACAAGACATTTTTTTAGACATGAGATTTAAGAAAATTGTGTAAAGTGAGTTAAGTGGAAATAAAATAAAGTACGAGCAAATAAAATAATATAAGAAAAATGAAATGCATTTTTTTTTGCTAAAAAGAAAATAGCTAATAGTGACTAAGATTAATGACAAAGGGGTACACGAATTCAATGAACATATAATTGATCCGCTTCCAAGCATGTTGATCATCAATGACTCACATGTATGAGTATTTATAATTGTGACGATTTTATGTTACTATATACAATTGCTTCATTAAATTCAAACTAATTTAGATCTACCAAAATTGGAAAAAATTCTTGGAGCAATCTACACGAATAATTAGGGTCATTCTCGTATGATGTATTTACCAGTTACCACTGACTACTTAAAAACTTTATTACTAATTTATTTCTATTTTTGTGAGAGAAAATACTACTTAAAAAGTTACTAGTATTAATGTCACTTAACCGACATTATAACGACAGGTGGAAAAAGTCGAAAAAAACGCGTCTCCTTTTCACCTTTACATGTTTGCCTTTCTCATTCTTGCCATCTACATAGCTGTATGTTAATACTTACAAATAAATAAATAAATAATCATGTATGTCACATTATGTTTACATGAGTTTGAACAGTCTACAAAATTCTGATTTGCTTCAAATTAATGCATTAATAGTATATTCTGCCTCAACAATTAACCAAATTATACATTAAAACTGGGGCAAATTGTTATTAATAATTAATATAATCAAATTCTAATCCGTTCCATACATAATTTGAAAAATCAGCCAGAAAAACTTGATCGCAATTATCTCATAATGAAAAATCTGGTTACCCGTCAGTAAAATATACTGTAGTTGTTTATTTTCAATTGAACAATGTCCATTTTCTATGAATAGACGACGTTGTGTTAGTCAATGACAGTGACTTAGATATATGATTTCCCGACTGTCATATCATATACAATTTCATTAAAGCTCAGAAGTTGTGTCGAAATAGTAGTACTTGCTAACAAATATAAATTTAATGACGGATCATAATTTGACAAAACATCATGATTTTTTCAATTACACACATATCGAACAACCCGATTTTTCCGACAAAACATCACAATTTTGCTTTACATGCAATTAATGTGTGATACTCACTGCGTTGAGTTTTTTCACGGTTCCATTTCGTATAACGTAGCCATGTGACAACATCTACGAGATCTTTTAGTAAAATAAAATTTTCATTGAGATACCAATTTAGTAACCAAATTTGATTTTAATTCACACATTGTCTATGGTCTTCATGATCGGAACAAACACGTCGATAAATAGCATCAAAAGAAAAATAAATTGAATAAAATAGAAAAGAAAAAAAATAATCCTACTCTATACATTCACATGTGTATTTAATCATCTAATAATCTAGCAAATAATCAAAATATTACTAAGGCCTTTAATTTGCCTCAACAACAAAAGAATTCAAAAATTGTGAAGATCAAAGCTAGTGGCCCACACCGGGGCTAGGGACGGAGCGCAAAATCCGATCGAGGGCGGCGAGGTGGCGGGCGATGAGCTTTTCATCAAGGGTGGTGCCGGACGCCTCCACCTTCTCCGCTGCTGACGTGTCTTCCCGGTGAGGTGGAATATTGCTATTTTCCACCTTCATAAATAGCTTTCTTCCTTGTGTAGACGACACCAAACTGCAAAATATGATCACTCCCATCACAAATACTACACCTTTTAGAGCCATTTTTGTTGTAAAAATGATGTAAAGAAACTTCTTTTTTTTTGAGAGAGAAAGAGGGTTTTAGTGGAGGAAAGGGAGGAGGAGTTTGAAGAGATTAATTGGAGAATGTATATATAGAATATTGAGTGGAATATAAAAAGTGGGAACTACTATATAAGGAACACTAGGAAAAGAGTGGGACACAAGGTGGTTGGGCCAAGTCAAATTTGATAATGCTTCTTTTTTTCAATGTTTTTTCTTATAGATAATATTATTGTGTAAGTATTACTTTATTCAATGCGTGTTGAGATGTAATATGACTAGTTTTTAATGCAAACTTGAAGGGTACGGCATTTAATTGGAAAAAAATTGAAATATGCGAATGTTGGTAGAATTTTAGTTTGAATTTGTGTGTGAGGTCAAACAAAATAAGGTGGATGGCACTACTAAGAGATGTAATTTGAGTTGAATGAAGGCCGCGTGGAAGCTAAATTAGGTGGGGAAGTGAGATAAGTCGCCGGCCATTTTATTCTTGGTCTTTAATTTCGTGCATGTTTTACTTTGAGTCAAGCTCCTAAATATCCTCGTAACCTCGTTGGTCACAACTAGTTCTTTGTCAGACTGCTATTTCGTTGGGTACTGCTTCTGAGTCAACTGTTATACGTTCTTATAGTTACGATCAGATTGGATCACCATTCTGAGTTGCTTGGCTCTCAATGAAATGATCAATAGTATATAACTAAGAGGACTCATACTAAAATACTAGTCTCTTAGGTTCGTAACACTAACCCATGCCAGAATTCATTGGTCAGAGTCATTTTTGTGAGCAGTTAACTACAAGGTCAAAGTTAAAATTTTTTCATCTGCTTTAAACTTAATAGAAATATTAGAATTCGACTGTATTCGTGATTTTAATACCAATAATCTTTTGGAAATAAAGAATAATTTGAAAGTAATTTTACATTTTCAAGTTTCCAATCACATGGGACTAGCTCCATTGATGTAGCTTTCAAACATGCCTAAATTTCTATTTACTTTTTCTTCTCCATTTTGTGGTTCATTTTCACACTTGAGCTGGCCGGCCCTCGTTTTCTAAAGTTCATTTCTTCCTGTCAAGTTGTATTCATATAAAGAAACATTCAATATCATAATTCGATTATGAATAAATTCTTTTACCATTTTCCATAATAGAATAATAATTACTTAGAATTTAGAACTTTTCCTTGCATATATCGTAAAAAAAATTAATACTAAGACTTTGTGTTTGAAAAATCGACCAGTGCAGCTGTGTAGGTGGTATATATATATGTCCAAATGCTGCCGTCAATACTTCCTTTTGGATTCGCCATTAAACCAAAAAAGAAAAATTCAATATGCCAATTCATACTTACATATGTCTGCATTTATATATTCTTCCTTTGAAAACTGCCAATCAACAGATTCGATCGACACGCTTTGAATCTGATAGGTAAGAAACTTAACTCCATGTTTGACAGATCTGTATGATACTCAAATGTCCTGCAAAGATATTTTGTCCTTACATAAAATTGTAGCACTTGAAAGATGGACTTGCATAAAATTCCATCACTTCAACAAAAAAAATCGTTAAGGGAACTTTTAATGCAATTAAGGACGCTAAATTTATGTTTCTAAATATACCATCAACGCTTCAAAAAACGTCATTGTTAGTGTCGCAACTGAAATTAGAGAACGCAAATGAAAGCGTCCCTAAAAAGCAAAAGATTAAGTTAATCTATCCTTAATTTATAAACATTTTTTTTTTCATCCTAAATTATTGTTATTTTATAAAATTTCCAATGCAAATAATTGCGTCTCGATTTTTATGTCCTTAAAAATAGTATTTCAGAGGACTAAGTTATGTAGTGCGTTCGTTGACTTGTTAATAAATTAATCAAGGAAGGTCCAATTTGAATATGACTGTGTATATATTTTCATGTGCATGCATCTTTATAATTCATTCTTGATGTCAACCATCTTTATTTTAATAATTTATATCGTATCATAATTGATCGGTATATGTATATATTGTTCATGTATTAAAAGTCAACTATGGAGAAGTCGTTTCCTAAACCTTAATTAGGTCAATATTGATTTTTCAAATTGAGCTGAGCTGAGATTCTATTGCAAAATCGGTTACAACCGAATTCCTTATGACAATTAGGTACCAGAGTTTTTAAATGTGATCGATTACATGTTTCATATGAAGCAATTAATAATGGGATGCATCCAAATATTTGCTAAGATGCGATGTATTGCTAAACTACCTTTCAAATTATTACTTTATTAATAAAAAATCCAACTATAAATTAAAAAACCTGCGAGATCTGGTACATGTTAAGAAATGGATATTTGTGCAAGGTTCTCTTCACTGGAAATGAAAACGTGATCTTTTTACATGATTTTAAATAAGTTCTGAATTTTCAGACTACATTTTCCAGAAAAGGACCAGTTATAATCAGATAATGAAGAAGATTAATACACATGATTTAAGGATTACCTTTTATATTTCACAGCTACTAGGAGTCTAGGAGTACTATTTTAGGCACAAAGTTAGTAGTATAATTATTTTAAAGATTTGATAAAGTATTAATATTACGAATAAACTACAAAATTCTAAGACTACCACAAATCCGTTTTAGACAAGCAGCAAGAAAACAAAAAATTAACAGGGATGACTCGGGTAGAAAGTTCAGCTAATTTACATGTAGCGTTTACCTCGCTTGAAGTCACT
Organism: Salvia hispanica; assembly: GCF_023119035.1. Lineage (NCBI taxonomy): Eukaryota > Viridiplantae > Streptophyta > Magnoliopsida > Lamiales > Lamiaceae > Salvia > Salvia hispanica. The sequence goes on along the minus strand of NC_062970.1, from coordinate 43,135,220 downwards.
GAAATGCTTCGTCTTGGGTCCGGCAGTTCAACCATCTCCACTCTCTATAATACGATAGAAAAGATTTGAACAACCAAGCTAGTACAAACTAGGCCATGCCCAAATTAGTTGAAACATAGTCAAACCATATACCTCTCGCTACGGAGAGACTATTGGTGTTCAAGCTTAGCCACTTAGACCAGACCCATTGCAAAAATTTGAGTTTCACATAATCTGTTCGTGAAGAAACTCATACCTTTTATAGTTTCCATGTTATCTTCCTTGAAGACACCGAGGGGTGAGCCACGTATTGACAGAAGCATCTCGCCAGACTTTGGAAACCTCGTGGTTTTGGGGGTTACCCCAACTGACAATCGATGGTTACTAACCTGTAGTTACATTACCAATGAGAAGTTACATTATCAATGAGAAGTTAACTCAGATGCAGAAATCTGAGATAGCAAATATGGAGTAACTACTAATTTTACATCAATAAGCAAAGATTACCACATATTATTATGTCATAATGACAAACATTTACATACATTTGGAGTATGCAGGTTATCCTTCAGTTCTAGCATTTGTGGTTGTGATGGCTCGTCAAAAACCTGAAAATTTTAACAGAGGTTAGCAGAGATGAGTATCTAACAGCTAACAAAAAGCAAATAATGGCCTTACCTATCTCAAGCAACTGATAAAACACAGATAAATAATAGTAATGAATAATTTATCGAGGAAGCATTAAAGAACAGGGCATACGAGACTCCTGGTCTCTAGTTTATCAGCAGCAAAAAGGCTTGTTTTCACTGCGACATAATGATAAAACATCACCAGCTATACATGTAGAGAAAGGTCGGAAGATCGGGTCATCTAGTTTAAACTTTAAAGAGACGATTTCTCAATACCAGCTTGATTTGAAAATTTGAAGCCGCATAGAGAAGGAATCCCTGAGGAGAATTCAGGATAAGCTAATGACAAGCGACGTAGAAGAGCAGCATGTAATGTTCTTTTATCACCATGGTCCACATCCACAGCTTCCCCTTTCGATTTCACTTCATACTGGCCATCCTCTCCAGTCTTTTCAAGGGTTAGGTTCGTTAGTTTTTCATCGAAAAACTGCAATACAGGAATCTGCAACTGGTCTTCACTGAAATAAGAACGAAGTAACTGCAGCATAGTGCTAAAACGTTCGATTTCAACATCCCGGAGAGCTCTGATTGCAGCACATTGCCTCTCAGCTGATGAATAAATTATGCAAGTAAATTCAAAATGCCAAAATTGATGACCAATACATACTTCAAACGAAGAACAAGTATAGCCCTAAGGTCGTTTCTGATGTTTGTCACAACTCAAAAGAAAAGTATCATATCATAATTTTGCTAAGCTAACCTAATAATCTGAATGTGCAATTGCAGAGTCAATCAAAAGTTGAGCAGTCAGCATCCAATTGTGGTAACTGGTGCGCCTAAATTCGACAGAAATGCTTATTTCCCTCTCCATTCTTCATACTATTTCACATATTTAGCAATAAAAATTCGATAAAAATGCTGATTTCCCTTTCTACTCTTCACTATTTCTATGTATTTAGCAATATTGCGGAGGTGAAGAGTATACCTTCGTAGTTGTCAAATGCCTCGTCTTTCTCTTTCAGCGAGGCGATTTTATCATTGCGATTCTGTTCCTCTCCACGCGGTTTCTTTCGCGGTCTTCCTCTTTTTGTTGCCATTGAAGCCTTTTACACTATCTGCGAGTAAACCTACAAAATTAGCAACCAAAAAGGGCAGCAATGAGAATGAGAATCAATTTAGGCAATATTTCCAATAATACATCAACTAATCGTGGAATCAAGGTGCGCGACCAGACGGCAGAGGCGGCGACGTGAACGGTGGGCCGAGCTCCTTGGAAGAAAAAGTGGCGTCTGTGAATAGGAAAACCTCTCAAAATTCAAATAAATTGCACAAGGTCCTTTCACATTTGATAATTTGGTTCAAATCCCTCAGGTTCTGGAAATTTTCAGTTTAATCCTTAATTTCTAAAAAGTTTGATTCAGATATATACGGAAAAAAATACCCTCAATTAAGACAAGTTAAAAACTGTTTTACTTAAATTTAATTTTTCATTTTAAATTTGTAAAACACATTTTAATTTGTACTCCAATGAATCAAACTTTATTTTCCAATGAATTCCCGTGTAAATATACACCGGTTTTTGATATGCTCAGAATTGAAAAAGTGATTACTCAATTGACGATGTTTCTTGGTTTTGCTCAAATTGCGATAATTTATCTGATAAAAGTTTATCTTGGACAATATACAATATGTATCAAATAATTAAGCATATGTTCCAACCACATTTATTAATATGGGCTGCAAAATGTAGTATTTGCCAACAACTCTAATTTTATATATTCATAAATCAAATGTATAACATAATAGTACTATGTTTAGATATATTGATAGATGATAGATGCGTAATTTTAGTTTAAATAAAAATAAACTAAATAAAGTGAGGGTAATAATTACACTTTACATACGAAATGTTGTACTAATGTTTCAATTGAGTACAAAATATTTTAAGTTAACAAATATCATACAAAAAGTTTGATTAATGTTGCAAATTAGTACATTCCGTCTAAAAATCACTAATATCGTTACTTTTTCTTATTTTTAATCCTTTAGAATCTAAAATTAGCTACATATATTAGCCGAAAGTTAAATGTGAATTCATTGTTTAATAAAATGCCCATATGGCAATGTATAAGGTATTATTTAGAGAAATAATATCATATTTTTTAGGGCATAATTTTGGAGAAAAATAAGAAAAAGTAATAGTGTTAGTGACTTTTAGATGGAATGTACTAATTCGTAACACTAATTTTTTGTATGATATTTGTTAACTAAAAATATTTTGTACTCAATTGAAATATTGGGGAAATATTTTGTACGAGAATTGTAATTACTCCAATAAAGTGTGTATTGCTATTTCAACGGCCATATCGACATCTAAAATTATGGAATTATTTGTATGCAATAAAAAAAGAAAAATAGAGGAGTGAAAAAGAAGGAAATGAGCTGAAAAAGCAAATCCTATCACTGTAGTCATCTCCCTCAATCTCTCCAAAATCCCACCCAATTTTCAACTACTTTACCTTTCTCAGCAGAGGCTTCGTCTTCAGTGAACTGGATCCGCGGACCCGACCCTGCTACCATCCGAATCCGTTGCAGCAATGTCGGGTTACCGAGCAGAAGACGACTACGACTACTTATTCAAGGTTGTTTTGATAGGCGATTCCGGCGTCGGGAAATCCAACTTGCTTTCTAGGTTTACTCGGAACGAGTTCAGCCTCGAGTCCAAATCAACTATCGGCGTCGAGTTCGCCACCAGAAGTTTGAACGTCGACGGGAAAGTGATCAAGGCTCAGATTTGGGACACTGCGGGCCAAGAGAGGTGCGGATTTATGTTAATTGTTTGCTACTCACCTGATCTGCTGCTCCTGCATTTGTTTTTTCAGTTGTATTGTTAGAGAATTGCTGAATCTAGTGATATTGTTCCAGAATTGCTAAGTAGCAATGGATTTTGTGAATTTTGCTGTTTATGGAAGTTGTGCTTGTAGATTTTTAAGTTATCTAGGGGGATGAGGGTTTGTTTGGATGGATCTATTGGCTGTGTGATGCTGTGGTGATGTTTGAGTAACAGCTGAAAGGGGTAAAGTGATCTAGGGCTAATAATTGGAGATAATGTTTGATTTTTGGAAGGTAGATTCTTGGCATAATTTATCTAACTTCATAGGAATATACGAAATTGTACAAGTCTTAGTTTTCTGTGTGCATTCAGTCATATACTGAATTATGCCTTTAACTTTTCCTGCTCATGGTGGGAAATGAGAATCGTCTAGCTGTGATGGATGATCATGAGTCATTCGAAAAGCAAGTGATCCTATGGAATATCTGCAAAAATATTTGCTTGGAGTTCCGTATTTGGTTTTATGCTCAAAGGAGTGCAAATGAATCTGCAAGTTTTGTGCAAAATCTGCTTGATGATTTTCTTACTTGCAAGGCCTTCAGAATCCTAGAACCTAGTTGTAACCATTTTCCCAGCTTCTTCGTCTCATTAATTTATGCCTTCTTGCAAAGTTGTAGTAGTGTATATGGCATTTTATCAAAAATATCAATAATCATGGATGAAATTGCTGACTGTATAATATGCCTAAGGTTAAAGATATGTATGAAGTGTAAAAGTCTTTGATAATTATCAAAGTAAAAATAGGCTTCTTTTGCCAAAAAAGAAAAGATATCTATTCAAGGTAACTAGGAGTTGTTGAAATCTAGTTTGGCATAATCTTGCCTAATTCTAAGCAATGCCCACTTTAGGTACTTTTTGCATGTCTTGAGTGTAGAGAAAATTTGCTTTTCTAAAGATTTACACTTTTTGCTTCCCTCTTTTCTCATTTTATTATTTTCAATTTTTCAGCATTTTATTTCAACGAATTTTCTTATAACCGTCAGTCAGGCTTCTTTTTGCATGTCTTGAGTGGAGTAATTGTTACTGAAATGATAGGAAAATGATATCTTGAGGCACATTTTTTATTCTTTTGGCTGGTGTTAAGTTTCAGCCAAAAAATTAATTAATAGATGGAGATATGAGTTACAATCAGCTTTTTGTTATGAGTCAACACAGTTCCAATGCCTTATGGGCTTGATGGTTACAAACCTTGTCTTGTCATGTCAGACCGTTGCGGGGTCCAAAATCGTAAGATCAAATGTAGCTGTTATCCTTGAGGGTTTCATATCCTGGCTTGAGGTTAGATCCAAGTTTAGAGACTAAACTAGCAAAAAGAACACGAGTCAAGGTTGATTGTGACCCGCGGAAACATTGGACTTATGGAATTAAATAGCTTTCCTGTTTACAGGAACTAACAAACGTATAGATGAACACAAGATATGGTTTCAGTTATTCTGTCACTTGTTGCCTTTTACCCACTCTGAACATCGTCCTTTCTCCAGGTACCGTGCCATTACAAGTGCATACTATCGCGGTGCTGTTGGTGCTTTGCTTGTATATGATGTCACTAGGCACTCCACATTTGAAAGCGCCGAAAGGTGGTTAAGGGAGTTGAGGGATCACACTGATCCCAACGTAGTCGTCATGCTTATTGGCAACAAATGCGACCTCCGGCATCTGGTGGCAGTCTCAACAGACGATGGGACCTCATTTGCTGAAACCGAGTCGCTCTACTTCATGGAAACTTCGGCCCTAGATGCTACCAATGTCGAAAATGCATTCACGGAGGTTCTCACGCAAATATACCGCATCGTGAGCAAGAAGAGCATGGAGGCAGGTGACGACGGGAACATGCAGACTGTCCCGACCAAGGGAGAGAAAATCGACGTGAGCAAGGACGTATCGGATGTGAAGAAAGGAGGTTGCTGCTCGTGAGGTATGGTGCCATCTTTGTTTTCTGCTGCATCGTCTTTGAGATTGTGGTGTAAACTTTTACCTCTGCAGATGTTAGAAATATGGACATGCTTTAATTTGTATTATTTTCATGGAATGCCAAATTCACATGATGTTTGTCTGATTCAGACATCAATATACGTGTCATTTCAAGAAAAAAGGGGAAAAAATCTTACTACTACTACTTTATTTATTTAGTTTTTTCTATAGTTTGTCAATGCTGTATGATGATTATCAATTATCAAAAGATATTTTGACTAATGAAAATGTATTAAACTTCAGTGACTATACCCATGCGTGAGCAGTGACTTATAACATGATAATTTAAGAGTGGTTGACTTGAAGATTGAAATAAATTAAATGATTTAAATCTAAATAATTTTACTCATACATCATGAGGCATGACTATTAACATTGTAGTACTGTATTAAGAATTGCTGACTTACAATAGAGAAATGGATTAAATAAGGTCTTATTAAGTTTTACTTCGCTACCAGTCTTTCCCAATCTTTTTTTGATCAAATTCATTTAAAAAATGAATATACTCTGTTTTCTCCGATGGAATTTCTACCAGTAAGATCAGATAAATATAAGCTGTATTATATCTTTAGGAATTTATGTATTCACTTTTTATGGGTAAAATAAAATGCATTTATGTGTGTAATTGTGTGTTCAATTTTGGAGTTTATATATGCACTTTTATAGTTTAATCGCTTTATGTACTTTGTAATATGACTGATAATAGATTTATATGGTAAATAATACTACCAGCTATCAATTTTTGAGTGCCAAGATTTTAAAAAGTATACCTCCTTCCCTGAAAATTTATCTCATTTTTCCATTTCCGTCCGTCACCCAAAATTTGTTTCATTCACTTTTTAACCATTTTTGGTAATGAACCTCATATTCCACTAACTAATTCATACTCACATTTTATTATAAAACTAATATATAAAAGTAGGACCCACAATCCACTAACTTTTTCAACTCACTTTCCATTACATATCTTAAAACCCGTGTCGAGTCAAAGTGGGACAAATTTTAGAGGACGGAGGTAGGATTTGATAAAATAAGTGAGAGACTGAGAGAGAGAAAAAATTGAAATATTATTAGTGGAAAATAAAACTTATTCTATTACCAAATGAAAAAGTTATTAAAACTATATAGAACTAATTTTGATGGACGGTGTTAAACGAAAAAACAAGACTATTTTCATACAAAGTATTACTCCCTCCGTTCTTTAATAGTTGAGTCATTTTTTTATTTTGGATAGTTCCCTCATAGTTAGGTCATTTCAATATATGGTAACACTTTTTCTCACTCTTACTTTACTCTCTCTTACTTTGTTTCTCTCTATTCTATTTTTTGTCACTTTCTACTTTATTCTCTCTCTTATTTTTTTATCTATTACTATTTACTTAATACACTAAATATTTATTTATTAAACTCCGTGCTAAAAAGTTTTGTCTCAACTATGACTGTATATGAGGAAACGAAGGGAGTACTATTATTATTATAAAGTAAAAAGCGAGTATACATTGTTTTACGATGTACTATACCTCGTCGAATTAGATATTTTGAATATCTGGTCGATTAATATATGACAAAAAAAGCGATGCCTTTACATAATTTTATGCACCCAATGCTACAACGGATAAGGCAGAGGATTAGAGCTGTTAATCAATAATTATGTAATGTTAATTAGGAATCGCACCCAACGCGATGAGATGCACGTGTAACATGTGGGGACTCATCTGTAATAAAGCTATACTCTTACTACAACCAATCACATAGACAAACTAATCACTACTAAATTATCTTATTTTTGGATCTTAATTAATGATTGAAAGGCCAGTTGTGTGGTCCTTCAAAGCTCACCTACTACTTGTCTTTTCTTACTACCTTTTTCCATAAAATATAACTCTAAATCTATCCTTATTAGTGAAAATGCATCATCATTACACAAAAATATAATAGTACAGTAGTTTTCATCAAATTAGGATTTTGCTATTCACATATTTTACCCATTCTTACATTGGTGTTTTGAACACTACACAAATAGGAGTATCTTGTTTATGTATTAGAAGAATCTTAATATAGAGATTTTATCTAACGAATTAAGCTTATCTACTATAGACCAAAATGATCGAGCTTGGATGATGAGGAGGATTGAAAATGCGAAGAAAATACATGTTAAAAGTTTGGTATACTTTTTTTATATTTATTTATTTTAGAAAAATATAGTAGTACGTATAGTCTTTATTAATATTTTTTCCTGCGTTTGTCACTGTTTTAGTAACATTTTGCATATACTACTTTCATCGTGTGAATGTGTATCACATATTTTCTTTTCACTCCACGTCTTACTTTTTATTATATTCAGTAAATAAGTCATAATCCATATTCCACTAATTTATTTAATTCATATTTATGACTATTATACTATAAAAGTGATACTTATGTTGAATTATTTTCTAATTATACCTGTGTTATTCCACTTCTGTAAAATTCGAGCCTGAGTTAAAATGGAATGCATATTCATAGTCGAAGGAGTAGTTGATATTAGAAATTCTGAGGTTTGAAACAAAATTCCGTGGATTCACATTAAAAAGTCAATGTTGTTGAGATGTAGACTTTTGAGCTCATTTCCCTTTTAGATTCAATCATTATGTAGTGTTTAAATTGTGAAAATATGTTGTCCAAGTTGCTAGTTTGTTTGCAAATAATGATTGGGTATGCATGATTATTATATGAAATAAAACAAATATAAAACTAATTAACTACATTTGGAACGAGAAAAACACATGTGTAATGCGATTACAAGGCATGGTCTCAAGATTTATAATTTAGGTTTAGTAAATTCCTCACAATTTTCTGCATATCTGTTACTTAATCTAATTTGGTAAGTCTTAATAAAATTGGACTTGTAATATTAATATTGTATCTTTGTTTTTTGAACTTGTTTTTATTGGAGGACAAAGCACTTAGCAAAGCGTGGTAGCGTGGTATACCTAATTGATTTTTTAATTAACACGACTATATAACATCATGCCACTAAAACTCTTTTTATTCTTACATTCACATAAAGATGCTCAATAATGTTCTTAATTATTCATTGACATTCCTAATCATTAAGAATTACTATCAGTTAATCATAACTATACAAAGGGGTATGTGATGGTAATATACTTGAACTTTAAAGCCAGTTTATAAATTGTTGAAATATTGAATTTTTATAATTTTATGACTGATATAATTTCATTGCTAATATATGTTGATGACTTATTCATGTAAAACTATTCGACCCAAGACATCATATTCTAGGCAACATATTACTTCCTTCGTCTCACAATCGGAGTCACTCTTATTGTGGACATATGTTTTAAGAAATGTAAAAAATAGTGGATTGAAAAAGTTATTGCAATATGAGATCCATTTTTTTATATTGATTTTATAATAAAATATGAATAAAATGTGTTAATAGAATGTGGAACCTACTTACTATTCATGATGAATATGAAAAGTGACTCTTATTGTGGTCTCAGGCTAAAATGACAAAGTGTGACTATTATGTGGGACGGAGGAAGTAATTTCCTTTCATGTGCTCTCTCTCATTTCTTATTTTTCATTTTCTCCTCTCAATGACATTCTTTATTAATATAAACTCTGTTTCAACAAACAAAATTACATAATTTTAATACTATAATAAAATATTTTCTCAGTTCCTTAAATTTGTCACATCTTTAATTAGACACGAGTTTTAAAAAATGTAATGAAAAGTGAGTTGAAAAAGTTAGTAGATAGTAGGTCCTACTTTAGTACTACTTTTATATATCAGTTTTATAATAAAATGTGAATTTAAATGAGTTAGAGAAATATAAGATCCAATATAAAAAATGATAAAAAATGAAATGTAACAAATTTTATGGGATGAATGGAAATGAAAAAATATGATAAAAATTAAAAGGATGAAGTGAGAGTATATAGTAATAAGTAAGTTATCAAATCATATTAGTATCGAAATACTCCTATTAGTTAGTTGTCAAATTAGAATAGATCAATAATTCATTAATTTATTAATTAATTTAAAATTAATATACAAACCCAAAATTTAAAATCTAGAAATTTACGGCAAATTACCATTACAATTGAATTTCTGAAATAACAATGTGGAATGAACATAACATAAACGACAAAAAGTGTTAATTACAAGGAGATTAAATTTTTAACACCAACCTTCTTCTTTTATTTTTCTAACCACTACGCTGTTAAGTGTTGACAAACAGTAAAAATTACATTAAACACAAAAAAAACTTTATCTCATAACATTTCTTTAATTAATTAAATAAAAAATCTAAATCCTAATCCGGATCAAGGGCATGCGGCGGCTGCCAATTCCGACCGCCTCCGCTCCGCCTCCCTCTCCACCATCCCACGGCGGAACACGGTGGAGCACTCCGGCAGCTCGCCGAGATCCGCGAACAGCGACTCATCCTCCTCCCGCATCGTGAAAATCATCGCCATCTCGCTGTCGGCGCTGATCCTCTCCTCCGCCAGCATAGGACTCTCCAAAATCCAATTTCCGCAATCGAAATCCGTAAACCATCCGAATTCGCCATTTTGAATCGACATCCCTTCTCCGCCGCCGCCGAATTTGCTATCCTCCGCCGCCGCAACTTCGTCGTGACGAGATTGATCGGATAGATCGATCCGGTGTTTCTTCTCTACTTCTTCTTCCTCGTCTTCGTCTTCGTCGTCTTCATCTTCATCTTCCGATAACGGAGTTTTCGCGGCGGTTTTGGCTTTGGAAACCGGCCAATTGTGGTTGTGCTCGCAATAATACGTTACGAGTAGCATTTTCGGATCCAATCGGCTTCTCTCCACTTGTTTTCTTGCCGGACATCCTTTCGAGCTACTGCACCGATAATAACCTCTGCAATATTCGTGTAAAAATTCAGTGGTCTGGACATATTCTCGCGTTTAAAAAAAAAAAAAAAAACCACAAATTGTTTCCTAATTGTGATTAATTAAGTTAACCACCTCGGATACGGGGAGCCTTTGATCGGCTTTTGGCCGTACTTACGCCACGCCCATGAATCGGACGGTGGTGCGCCGATTTGATCGCCCTTCTGCTTTAATCCAACGGACTTGATTGGCACTGACACCACTCTTTTCTGTATGGCTCTCCTGCTGCAATTTGTAAAGTAGGAAAAATAAATAAACAAAACATGATAAATACACTAATTTTAGATCATTTTTAGCTATAAAACTCTAAAATCGATGAGTTATCTGTCGTACCAAACTGACTTTAATTTATATACACTAAAATAGTCTTGAAAATGGACAACATAATTTTTATAACTTTTATCTGAAATATAGAGTGAAAAATACACATTTCACTAAATAGAAAAATTAATTTTTCATGTGAAAATGAAAAAATAGAATTACTACTTATTTTTTTTGGACGAAGATAGTAGAGACAGAGGAGATGAGGGAATGCTAATTTACCTTCTTTTGGGAGATGATGTGGAGGCGATCTTGGTCTCAGTGGAGACGGCGGAGGAGCGCGGCGAATCTCCTCCGCTGTTGGAGTTCTCGGAGTCGTCGAGGTCGTTAACGGAACGGTGGCGGTGTCGGTTGAAGCCGGTGTCCATGGCGGAATGGCTGTGAGAGAGAGAGAAAAAAAAAAGAGATTGATGAGAGCAAGAAAATGGAGGAAGAGAGGGTGGTGGGTTTTAAAATGGTGACAGATCGATAATTGTGTAGTTTAAAGAGGGACGTGCAAGCAAATGTGGGAAGTAATCCAAAGTTGATCATATTATAATGCAATGTAAAAGGGACCATTAATGTTGATTAATTACTCTAATGATGTGATTAATTAGCACCTCTGTAATGACGTAGCGCGTGTCGATACGCGAGGCTGAGTCGTGGCTAATTTTATTAATTACTTTTATCCACATTTAAAATGGCTCACAATATCCACAGACCACAATTGAATTTCGAATTTAGTGTGCATTACTAATTAATTTACTTAATTGCTTAAATCCAATGTTTTTTTATGACTGGATTTTGTGTATCTTGTGGAATCATGCTGAAATAGAATACGAAAAAATGACGTAAATTAATGAGTTTTGATTTTTAAAATCTGCGGGTTATTTAATGTTATCTTAACAGCAATATTAGGTTGCAGATCGTGACATTGTGGGTTTGGATTTGGAAAGCAAATGGTAGTAGAATATTTTTGGCGTTGATCATTATCTATTTATCTATATATGAAAAATTAACTGTGTTTGCGAGGAGATACATTCGTAATAAGCATATGAAGAAAATTTGAAGAAATAATTACCATTGTTTTTAAAATATTGAAAATCATACATAGCTTTATTTATATATTTTCTTCAAACCCATTGCAAACTTCTTGATTTCAAAATTTTATGTTGCATAACAATAATTAATTCGTTGTGTAAATCTCTAAATCTAGTGGAAAAATAATGATTTTAAGGTGTTTTAGTTTTATAGAGTATAATGGATAATTAAACATAACTCAGCGTCCAGCGACAATGTGAAAATAAAAACATCATTCAAATAAACACTGAATGCTTTATTATGTACATATTTGATTGCTTTATAAATAAAAAATACACACACGATAAAATATAGAGTGAACTATAAAAATAGTCTCTGGACTATGTGTTTATCTCACCAATGAACCCTGGATTCTAAAAATATCCTCAGACAATCCTGGACTAAGCGTTTATCTCGAAAATGGTCACTTTTCACTATTTTGTGACGAAAATACCTTTTTAGGGGGTTTTGGCGATTTGGTCTTTTTACATTTTAAATCTGATATTATTTCAGTGGTGTACTAAATCTGATATTATTTCAAAATTATCATTCTTCTTCCCTTTTGCCATCATTCACCTTGTTTCTTTATTTCAATATTAGATTTAATTTTATAAAATTTAATTTTAAATTTCAATTTTTAAATATCAAATAAATTTTTTTAATTATTAAAATTACTATTAAATAACAAATTGATAGTTTTAATCAATATTTGATAGTGTCTATTATTTAATCAATAAGGTACGACAGACAGCTTTAGTTTTAATCAATATTTAATAGTTTTAATCATAAATAGATCATATAACACGATTTATTCTGAAATAAATATGCATCTAATGTAAGACTAATATAGTTTTCGCTTATTAATTTGAAAACAATCAAAATTAACTAGAAAATTTCAACAAAAATTCTCTTATATCAAATTTTTAGTCAACTTCATAATATTTTTAGTCAAATTTTCTATACATTGAATGCATATTTATTTCAGAATAAATCGTGTTATATGATCTATTTATGATTAAAACTATTAAATATTGATTAAAACTAAGGCGTCTGTCGTACCTTATTGATTAAGTAATAGTAGACACTATCAAATATTGATTAGAACTATTAATTTGTTATATAGTAGTAATTTTTATAATTAAAAAAATTTATTGATATTTAAAAATTAAAATTTAAAATTTAATTTTATAAAATTAAATCTAATATTGAAAAAGAAACAAAGTGAAGAATGGCAAAAGGGAAGAAGAATGATAATTTTGAAATAATATCAAATTTAGTACATCACTTAAATAATATCAGATTTAAAATGTAAAAAGACCAAATTGCCCAAACCCCCCCTCCAAAACCTCCAAAAGGGTATTTTCGTCACGAAGTGAAAAAGGACCATTTTCGAGATAAACGCTTAGTCCAGGATTGTCTGGGGATATTTTTAAAAATCCAGGGTTCATTGACGAGATAAACGCATAGTCCAAGTACTATTTTTATAGTTCACTCTAAAAAATTAATCACCAGAATATTTTTATATACATTAATCAAGTTATATCCATAGTAAAAGTGATATTTATATGGAGTATAAAATTCACTGTATGGATAATAAATTAACTAATTTAAAGAGATATTTTTAATTATTAATAATATATATGAGAAAACCAACTAGTTTGATCAGATCGAAATCAATACGGAGTAAATAAAGAAGTAAAATGTTATAAGGATTATAAGTATTAGAATATGGTTACAAATCCAATATTTGAGGGTTTGCATTCAAAACATTTAAGCCCTAAATAGATCCATCAATATACATTTCGGATTCTAATAATAATTCAACAGATCAATTCCATAACAAAATATGTAAGTTGAAATGCAAAATATAATTTATTTAAGCATTGAAATTTAATCACTAGATGGGGGACCATTTTGGATGAGCTCACATTATCTTATAAAGCAAAAACTAATTAAGAAAAACACATTAAATTATATACGATTGAATGAGTCTAATCTTCTTAGTTGTTGTAATTTCTATTCAGTTGCTCTCACATATTTCTCAGATCTAACCCGACATTAAAATATGAAAAGTCAAAATAATTATTTTATTTTAAAAAATACATGGATGTTTAGTTAGTGGTTGCGTTGCCAGCATTCAAGATGCCAAATATTTTACTTGCATCCAATTTGATTCCTCGAATAAACTAGCTAGAAGAAGTCAAGTATTGCTATTTTTTTAATGTGTAACACGCAACTTATTATTCATTTTTTATTGGAAAATGTATTACTCTAATAAGGATGCCCTCTGTAATACCTCCAAGTTTAATGGTAATCCGTTACTCAACCTAAATCAAATAGTGCCTAGTTGAATCTAATTTTATAACCTGATTTTTTTTTTCATAAATGAGTTCATGTATTTGTAAGTATATCAAGTGATTCTAAACACATGATCATTAGTGTAAAAGTTGAAGTAATGTCGGTTAATTCTATTTTATAATCTTTTTTTTATATATAAATTAATGTGATGATATATGCTTAGTTGTATTACATGCCACACCAAGTCCAGTTGAAATTGGCATTAACTTGCTTAATCATGAAATTGAGTACATATAATCTTTTGGGGATCGCATATATGATATGTCCCATATTATTAATTAGTCTCTAATTAATTTGTCTCTTATCCATTTACTCACTTCATGATTTAAGGCATTCAAAAGGTCAACTCTATACATGAAAACAATTGGATATTCGATGCAAGAATATTAATCGTTTGATAAATTTCACTTCACCTATTAATATTCTAATAAAAATGTCACCCTCCCTCAATGCCTCTTTTCAATCATAAACATTCAAAGAATGAAAAGGAAAGGTAAAATCTTTAAATTGAACAAACCTCCGGTGTGGAAGTCCGCAAATTAATGGCGTTTAAGTAATCCTTAGTTAACAAGCAATTAGAGATTTTCAAGTTCTTAATTAAAATTTAAGAATTACTAGTAAATTTTAATTAAGTAGCTCAAGAATGTAAGTACATGATTCATGGGGGCCCAATTAAATGTCACTACTCACTGGTAAGTATATTTTACAGATGGACCTCCGGCCTCCTTATATTAATATCTTAGAACGTGGCCCACTTTTAAATTAAATGCTACTATAAAAAAAATTATATTATTTAATTAAAAATATCAATAATGTATATAAGTAAGTGATCGAATTTTATTTACTGTTAATTGTAAACAAAAAAAAATCTAAATACATGGTCTCGCCAACTACTCCCTCCGTTTGTGAATAGGAATCCAAATTTTCTATTTTAGTCCGTTCGCGAATAAAAGTTCCGTTTTTTCTATTTAGTCCATCCGCGAATAGGAGTCCCGATTCATATTTACTATAAATGGTAATAGGGCCCACATTCCACTAATTTATTCCACTCATATTTTAAAACTAATATATACAAGCGAGACTTTTATTCCACTAACTGGTTTCCACCCACTTTTCTTAACATTTCTTAAAACTCGTGTCGGAAAGAAATGAAATTCCTAATGGCGGAAAGAGCGAGTAACTTCTAAAGTTGTTGGGCAAACAAAAAATTGACCAAACTTTGTGTTTTTCTACAATTCGCCCAGTGAAACTTTTCAAGCATTAAAATATACGAGAAACAATTTTTGGTTTACATACGTGAAATAATACTCTATCTGTTCCATAAAAATATGAACTTTTGAAGGGGTAAGAGTTTTAATACAAAATTGGTTAAGTAAAAGAAAGATTAAAAAAATTTATTGGAGTATTGTTAGTGGAGAATGTGACTCACCTCACTAGAGAAAAAATACATTTCTTGGATTAGAAAATTCATAATTTTAAGGGAATAGTTCTTATTTTTAAGGGACAGAAGGAGTATATATTTATTGTTTAGTTTTATGGAGTATAACATAATCGTGGAGTACTATTTTCATTGCATTTACTTATGTTTGATGCATATGATGTGCTATATATCAAGAAAAATTTGATAAATATTCTCCTCAATCCTTATATTTGGGATGTGGCCGACCACGATAAAAGAATATTAAAATCCCAAAATTTACTAAATACTGATACTTTGTCGTTCATCAAAGTTCAAATAATTAAAGCTTGAAGCCACTAACAATTGTAACATTAGAACTAGTACAAATATTACTTATTCAAGATACTTGAAATTAAAACAAACATTAATTTCCTCCAACTTGTTGAATCAATGAAAATGAAGGCAATGATCAATTTACAAAGTTTGAAACACATTATTCACGTGCTATTTTGTGTCTGCACTCGGACAAGGTCCAAAATCGCCTTGTTCAAGACTGCGGCGTCGATTTCGGCTTCAACAATGGCTTCCATTCCAAAGAAGTTCTTGCAGGTGATGCTCGCTTGCACCACATTCAAATTCAATTCTTCAAACATTTCAAGAATCGACCCCATAATTTGCTCTCCCTTCTTGCATCTCACCCTCACCGCTAGAAATCCTCTCCCAACATTCTCCACTCTCACCTCCTGCACCATTTTGTCCATCCATTCAAAACCTACTATGTGTGTGTGTATGTGTGAGAAAGAGAGAGAGAGAGATTTACATGTATTTGATTGATAAGGTGTTGGCACTCTTTCTTGATTGCTTCAACTTGTAGCTTCAATTTATGGATGTAGAGAGAAGTGTCTGTGATGATGGAGCTCTTTTTCTCCTTAATTGAAACATAACCAAAATCAATCACATATATATGTAAGTAGTCATGACAATTTGAAATTATTATGAATGAAAGAGGCTTACTGATTTGGATTTGGTGAGAGTTCTCAAAATTTGAAGCTTTCTGCGCAATGCAATTTTTCTATGTATTTTACATGCCATTTCTATGTTTCTTTGTGTGTGTGTGCTGTGTGATGGAATGGTGATGGATGGTTTATAAAGAGGGAGAATGGAAGTGGGGTTCTATTAATTCTGGGAGTCACGGAATGTCAAGATATGTACTGACATATGTCGCTCGTCTTATTCTATAATTATTAGTAATAAATTTGAAAAGCTCATTCATTATTAGTACGAATTATATATTCCATCATTCACTTTGATAACGACGGATCATGTTATCACGTTTCACTAGGCAAGAAAAAAAATTTATAGTACCAGTACTAATGTTTTATGCCATTGCTAATTTGCAATTTGCATTTCATTCATTTGATCTAATCGAAAATACTCAATTATAAGGCATTCAAGTATATCTATCACCAATTTTGAATGTGCTGAAAAAATTCATAAACTTTTAGTGTGTGTAGCTATTTCCTACTATCAACTATTCTACAACATTAAATATCATGTTTTGTGTGTCCAGTGTCAATTTTAAATGACGTGAAGATGACATGACGTGATAGAGTATAGGGAATGGCAAGTTAGCACATCAAAACGATGTAGTTTTAATGATTAATTGAGTGAATTTTTATTATGTGATTTGAAATTTTTATGTATTTCTTGATGAAAGACGTTGTTTTTGGTCTAGTTAGATATTCTGACATGCCACCTCAAACCAAGACGACATCCTTTTGGTCATTTCCATATGCCACATTAGATTCAATCCGGGCAAAATTTAATTTGTGGGAAATTAGGTACACACTAGCTAGATGTTTGTGCAATTTTTTCACACCACATTTAAATTTGATGGTAAAATCTTGAATTAATCCATATTGAGTGTTTTTTTGCCCTTTAAACTTTAACCCCTTTTGAAGTTTATCTCGGGGTAGAATTTGTATTCTTCTTTGAAATCTCACATTACTATACTTACTCTAAGCAAAAAAACAAATTCAATGGTGGAATTAGGTATACCAAACGAACATTTAAAAGGCATAGGAATGCCATACATGTCGATCACAGGAAAACCCTAAGCCATGAAACATTCTTTAAAAAATCAATCTTAGATACGAATCCATATATTGTACTCCTAGTAATTTTTTTTAATGGACGAAATTTGCATAGGATGCTCTTTTTCTCAAATAATTGATCTTGTATTCTTGTATCACCCTATGAGGAGAATGTTATAATTAATTTATAAACAGAGGAAACGTACCCTATTATTCTATATATGGTTCAATAAAATATAGTACTAAGTGCCAATTAGTGCAAATCACACCTCAACATAAAATATACACAAACACACATATTAAAGTAGGCATGCACCAAAAGCATCAATATCTGTAGTGTAAGGCCCTAAAGGTGAATTTGGAGTGACAAAAACACAGCAAATTTGGCATGTAGACTGAGACTCAGAAATTCAGAATCATGTCACACCATATGTGAAAATAAAACACACACACATACATGTGGGTGTGTGTGCTTTTTTTGATAGTATCACGAGTGGCTTCCCTAATTGTTCTACTTGCAGCTATTGGTATGGCGTGGTAATGGTTTCACTTTGTCTGAATATTCACATGCTGTCCTAACAGTAGAGCCACTATCTGCTCCCACTACGCCTCTTTTTCTCTTTTTTTGAATCTTGATTTCTAATTATTTGGCATTATTAGTTCACCGATTGATTTGTTGAAATTTGTCGACTTGTGGGAATTTGTGAGAATATTGCTATGGATTCATATAGTGGGGATGAAGGATACTCTTAATTGCTTTCTGTGGTGTGTGGATTATTTTGGAAGATTTGGGAGGTATAAATTTGTTAGTGTGTCATTTCATTTCGTGTTTTATTAATATGTTTATTATTTCAACAACATTTATCATGAAAATAGAAATTATTAATGTTATTTATGAGCAAGTTGCTTTTACTCGACAAATTATAGATTATTCCACACACTAATATTTATTCTTAACTAATTAAATGCTAAAAGCAATTATATGTCCTAATTGGTCGTAAGTAACTCTAAGTATAAAATTAAACTAAAATACACAATAATAGAATCGAAGAAATGTAGAAAAAAAAATTGAAAGAAATTAAGGACAACAAGTATAATGGAAGATCCCAAGAAATATTTAAGTAAAAAAATCCGTTGTATTACACTAAATAAATTTCTAAACATATTTTTTATTCAATTAAGAATGTTAATTTTTATTTCTAGTTTATGCAATGAAAATCGTCCCAAAAAAGCAAAAAATTATTATGTACCGTTGACAATATTTTTCTCGGGCACTAAATTTTGGCAATTTTTGCGTTTGCATTGTGAGTAAACACTGAATTATCAAGAAATCCCATTAATATTTTATTGTGAAAAAGAAATGTATGAATTGTAGAATGAAAAGTGTCGATAGCAACACTAGTAATAATATTTCAAGTGTTGTGTATTGAAAAGTACTAAGAGAGAAACAAGGAGTATAGATACGAATTTGACAAGACCTGTCGTCTTGATATTTTTCTATCTGTTTTACGATTCACCAAAATATTGCTGACTGCAGTGGAAATATGAGAATTTATGTGTAAACAATAAAACATAAATTTTTGTTGTTTAGTGTGAGTGGTAAATAAACCCTTCCCTTCGCCCCCCTTTTTAGGTCTTAGATCACTTTCTGTCTACTCCTTTTCTTGATATTTCACTAAGCTCATATCCCCATCCTCTTCTTTGTCTCTATCTTATTAACATATCTCTCTCTTTCTCTCTCCTTTGCATTACTTCACCACTCAAGGGATATATATACATACACAGTATGTATATAGGTTTGTCTAAAAACTAAGAAGTTTAAACTTTTTTGTTCGTCCATAGAATCTAAGTGGATAATATTCACATGACCCATACTTACTTACTCCTCTTGCTTTAAGCCTAAGGACTCGTGATACATAATTGGCAACATTCCATTTGGATTCATTTCAATTCGATACAATTTATTCACAACCGCTAATTAAAGATTATATTTCTCTATCTATTTATATATGTATGTATTGTATCGAGCTCGATTGTGTTAGTGACCGTGTTTGGATTGTGAAAACGGAAGGCATTCTCGGATCGGGTCAATTTTTCGCATATCTGAACGGTTTGGCCCATTAAACTCTAGCTAACAAAGCCCATGATGAAAATTTAGATTAATTTTATGGTTGAGATATAGTGATGCTACCGGTTCTGGAACCACCAGCTCAGGTTTCCCGAGAGGTGGAACCAGAACTGAAGGATCCAAGTGGTTCCGATTTTGGTTTATTACTCACTTTGAAATTAAAGGTGAGATTGAGTAAACTAGATTTTTATGTGATTTATTATTAATTTTATGATTGTGATTTATGAGATTTAAAAGAAGAAAAAGACATAAATAAAGAAAAAAAGGCATTGGGCCTTCGAGAAAGCAGTCGAGGATTGTTAAATCCAACACAGAAAAAGGCCTCAATGCGAAGACCCAAATGTATAATCTACTGGTTTTAAAAAGATGGTACATGCACGCTTCTTGTGGAATATCTCTACACTATAATTAATTACTACTAATTATTAAAGATAAATTGTGTGTTCTTTACGAGGATGAGTCGATATGGTATACTGAAATCTTATTTCATGTCGTTACGTTTATATATATTTGGCAAAAATTTGATAATATTTTTAGTATATATCGGTGCCATAGAATACTAAATAAGTTATCGACTACATATACAAAATAAGTACCCCTCTGTCCGTCATTAGGAGTCTCAGTCACTTTTGCATACTCATTTTGTAAAATATGATAATAAATGGAGTAGTTAAAGTGGAGAAATGATATAAAGTAGGAGAGATAATAATGTTAAGAATAATCTTATCTAAATTATTCTCTTTTTACTTTACCATTTATCCATTTTAACTATTTATTATCATTTTTACAAAATGAGTGCGCAAAAGTGATCAGAACTCCTAATGACAGACATAAGGAGTACTATAATAATACCAAATTTTGGGTATATTGCTGTATATAAACATGTACACCACTATTGCATAATAATCGTCTGCTACAATATTATACGGTACTGAAAATCATTGTATATCAAAATTTTAATATTTCCGATATATTTTGGTAACAATAAATGTGATATACTAATATTTCCATATATTTTTCCATCCCTAATTTCTCAACATCAATTTTATACGATAAACTAATACTATCCCATTAATATATGTGTTCAAATACATAAGGAGGATTATAAATTACATGGATGAACATTACAACGATATATGGGACAATGCATTCAGAGAGATTTTTATTTTTATGAGACCCCAATATTGACTGTAGCATATTATTTTCATCTAAGCAACAACATTTTCTA
Organism: Salvia hispanica; assembly: GCF_023119035.1. NCBI lineage: Eukaryota > Viridiplantae > Streptophyta > Magnoliopsida > Lamiales > Lamiaceae > Salvia > Salvia hispanica. The sequence continues at coordinate 43,114,236 of NC_062970.1, read as the reverse complement.
TCTTAGAATGATGACCTTGGAGCAATTAGGCATGACCATGGCCATGGAGCTTCTTTCCACATGAAGCAACGATCTACCGCTTCTTTGCTTGAAACGACGTCGTTGGCTGCGTTTTTTCCTCCAAATGCAGGGCATAGTTGAACATTTTGTTTAAAACAGTCTTCCCTGTAGTTTGCGTTCTCTTTTTTTGGATGTTCATAGAAATGAACGTTTTTCCACCAAAGCTTGAGCGCCTTCACAAACACATCATAGAAAATAATTATCCAAACATTTTTGTTATAAAGGGAAAATTTCCGGAAAAACTATAAGTCTGATCAAATTCTGTTTAATTCTGCAACTTTCAAATATAACCAACTATCATTACTTTAACATTATTTCTTTAATTATTAAATTTAGTTCGATAATCGATTAGATAAAATCTACGTTAATTAATAGTATCACTTACAATCCAATAGGAAAGAATTGAACCCATATGAGGCTGCAACCAAAAGAATGCTTCAAGATCATCTGGCGTTGTAGAAGAGATCTCAACTTTCTTGGCTTTCAAAGTCGCTATAAAATAATTATTGCCAAATTTTGGATGTTCAATTGAAATATAAGCATACAAATCTTCTCCTGGTTCATTCACTTTGAGCCTCCAATATCCAAGCATATCCTTCAAATTTTGACAATTGATTAATAAGTATTCACATTCAAATCTCATCGACCTTTTTTTGAGTTAAACTACCCAAAATACCCTCGTGAGTAATGGGTAGTTTGGAAATAAAATGAAAAAGAAATTAATATAGTACGGAGTACGAACCGAGAAACCGGTTATATATTGACATTTTGGGACCGAATCGGAGCTTGGATTGAACACAAATGTTATACTTTCTCCCCATGGTGTATTAGTTCCCTAGTTCAAATTTAACCATGAATGTTAAACATTTAGTGGTGTAACTCTTTTTATAATACGTGACAAAGTTACTTGCCTCAATTATGCATTTCTTGAAAATTTTCTTGGAGTCTTCGATGTCATAGCAGTAGTAATAGCTCACTGGAGTGCTTCGATATCCCAAACTTGGAAGTGTTGTCAGGAGATATCTGGTAAAAATGTTTTATAAGGAGTGATTCCGGTGAGAACTTTGAAAATTAAAAATCATATAAGTTGGCATCAGATATTGAGTCGGGAACTTATAGTATTGAGTCATAAACTGATATCCATGAGTCAACAAACTGATATTGGGTCGGAAACTGATATATTCTATGATATCAACTGATTTTAATGTATTTACGAACTAATATAGTTATGTGTTCCAACTTTAAGAAAAGTTTTGAAATGAATCATCACATGTTTCATAGGAGTAATTAACAAGTTTTTTAATTTAAATGATACGGATCGCTTATACTGAGACGAAGTGAATATATGAGTTGAGAGTAAAGCCTTACACAGGTCCATTAGTCTTGGCAGCTCGGCGAGCTTCGTCAGCAGAGAGGTAGGTGGGCGGGGCGTAGGGTGCACGGTCAAGGTCAATGAGAGCGAAGCGTATAGTGAACCAGAAGGAGTTGTGGACCGGGTTGCGACGCTCGTGATGGAGAGTGCCTTCGTATAGTGCGATGACATTTCCGACATCCCCTTTGGTTGTGCTCGAACGGAAAAGGCGGTGGAGGAGGAGGCGGAAGCCGAGGAAGAGAGACAATATGATGGTAGTGAAAGTTGTGTAGATGATGTAGCAAATAAGAAACAATGGAGTCATCTTGATTTTAGAACGCAATTGAGTGAGGTATATGTGTAGTGACTAGTATATGCTCATTGCTTTGTGTTACAAGGTGTATTTATAGTATTTTGTGACAAGATAATATCATGATATAGTTTTTTTTTTTGTCGAAACCAAAAAATATTAATTGTTCGTACAATCTGGGTAATTAATTTATTTATGGTGTAATAAACGTGGTTCAATTTGTATCAATTTAATCTTAATTGTTTTAACAGCACTAGTTGAATGGGAAACAGTAAAAAATCACACGCGATTCAGTTCGCAACAAATTTTAGTATTTGCATTACGAGAGCATCTCCAATAGAGCATCTCCAATGGCGAACGTCCGGTCGGACTTCCGTGACGGGCGACCGGGACGTCCGCCATTGGAACAAAATAAGTCGGACACAGACGTCCCGTGAGAACGTCGGATATCCGCGCGACGTTTGACTGGACGTCCGCCATTGTGGCGTCAGTCGGACGTCACGGACTCACGGTCGGACATCCGAGTTAAAATTCAATTTTTTTTAAAATTCTATAAATACGGCTCGTTGAATTTCATTTCATTCACACCACTTGTGTTGATAAGTTTCTCTCTCTAAACTCTATTTTCAACATGATTGTCGAAAGTGAAGGTGACGAACTGACTCAGTGGACCACGAAGATGATACGGGTGCCAGTCCAAGCCACGGCGTGGCTAGCGCGAATGTGAACATGGGGGTACCTCATGGAGAGGTTGAGCGGTTGCGCGCATTTGCCGACATGTGGCAAAGAGATGCCCATATTCGACTTCAGGAGGATATCATCAAAGAGGTTTGGACACGGAGGGATGAACGTTGATGTGGTTAATTTTTTTTTATTGACTATGTAATTTTTTTTCCCCAAATAATGTATGTTTTTTTTAATGAAATATTCGCATTTCTCCGTTCGTATTCGTGTCGAAATTTTAATTCCGTAAATTTTAATTCCGTAAATTGAATAATTGTGAATTTAGTTTTATTGCGGAAAGTCCTAGTGGAAGTCCTAGTGCAGGGGAAGTCCTAGTGATGTGACCGTGGAATGGAAAGTCCTAGTGATGACGTGGCAGGAAGTTTTGTGGGAAGTCCTAGTAGAAGTCCTAGTGGGAAGTCCGCCACCGGAGATGCTCATAGCAATAGGCTAGCCACAAACTCCTCCTGCCACATCATCAGCACTAAAATTCCCCATGTCACATCATCAGGACAAACAACTGGACAAACAATAGGCTAGCCACAACAAACAAAATTTAAAAACAACTAAATTTACGGAATTAATCACAAAATACGGAATTAAATTTATGACACATATACGGGGAAATTCATTAATTTTATTTAAATAAAAAAAAGTACATTAATTAAAAAAAATACATAATAAAAAAAAAATCGGGCTTCCACACACGAGCCCCCCGTCGTCCTCGCCGCTACCCGGGACCCCCAAATCTGCCGCATCTGAGGCCGCATCTGAGCCCCCTGCCTCTGCCGCGGCGGCCGCCAAATCGACCCGCATACTCTCGAGGAGGTCAGTTGCCGCCCTCTATTCACCTATGATCTTATGCATTCTCCGCTGCTGTGCTTGACGCCCGATGCGGGCGAGCTCGGCTGGCGACTTGCCACTGGGGAGGATGCCGACTGGACCTCCTGGGACCCCCGGACGCCTCCCCTAGCTGCCCGTTGCGCCCTCCTCTGACCAACCGGACGAGTGCGGCGAGTGAACGATGGAGGAGTTGGGAACTCCTGAACATCGCCGGGGAGCTCGTGGGAGCCATCGCTGCTGCTGTTGTCACCGGCGAGGTTCAGCCGCTGCTTCTTCGGCCAGCCAAGCATCGACACCCGCCCGGAACTTCTCGGAATCCATCAGCACCAGATAGCAGTTCCAATAAGTGAAATCCTTATAAGTCCTCGGTACGGGGAATGCTCTCTCCGCTATCCTCCTGCAGTCCTCGTCGGTCTGGCCATTAGTCTTCATGCGGAGGGCGTTTGTGTACAAGCCCGCAAATCGGGAGACCGCAGTCCTGATTCGTTCCCACCCCTTCCGGCACTCCTCCCCGCTATGTGGCCTCCCCTCCGGGCAAAATCTCTTGTAGGCTGCTGATATTTTAGCCCACAAGTTGACGATCTTCTGATTGTTCGAATTGACGGGATCATCGCAAACACTCACCCAAGCCCTGGACAGCGCCACGTTCTCCGCATCCGTCCACTTCCTCCGTGCCGGGCTGCCGTCATCAGTCGGCTGCGACGACTCGCCGACCACCCCCTTGCCCTTCCTCTTCTTCTTCAGTGCGGCCCGACCACTGCCTACATCTCCCGTTTGAACGGGAGTGTCCGCATCCTCGAGATCTATCCCCAACTCCTCTAAGGAGAAAGTCTCCACCCCAGTGAACTGCGTCTCCGTTGGGGTCGATGTCTGCGAAGAAGCAGTCAAAAAATCAAGACTGGGGCAATAGACATTGTCCCCCCCTCCCCCCCCCCGGTGTCCCATGCATCCCGAGCTGCATCCCCGGCCCCCACCCCGGCATCCCCTGCCATCCCAACCCGGCATCATCTGCCCGTCCGGCATCCCTTGCATGCCATCCCGGCACACCACTACCCCCGGCGGCCATCCCGGGCATCATCTACTGCCATGGGTACATATTGTAGTACCCACCCATCGGTCCCCATCCACCTCCCATGGGTACCGTGGGAGTTTGAGACCCGCTCATTACTGGAGTAGACTCGTTGTTGTTATCCATTTTGCGTTATTGCTCTTGTACAGAAATTCAGAGAGAGAGAAAACTCGTTAAAACAAGTGGTGCAAATGAAAATAACGTTCAAATCGTGTATATATAGTGTTTCGGAAATTAAATTAAAAAAAAAAAACGACCGGTCGCCAGCCTACAATGGCAGCGAGTCAATCGGCGAGTGCTCTCCTATTTTTCCGCCGAATTGGCGCTCGCCGCCCACAATGGTTCAGCGAGCGGACCGGCTTGCGCCGGAAATCGGCTAGCCGGCCCGCTCGCCGCCATTGGAGATGCTCTGAGAGAGGTCGTGGCCGCCTTCATTAAATTAAAACAATTAACGATTTCTATATTTTCCCTAAATATTGTTTACACAGTCATTTGGCAAACTTGCTCTTGTAAAATGGAGTAAAAAAATGTTTAAAAATTGACCGAGGGCTGTTAATCCTATCATTTTGAAAAAAAGTTACTTTTACTGCACTAAAAAATTCTCACGTGTCAAACCCTCTCCTTCTTGTAGCAAAAGGTGATGCGGTCACCCTGGCCGCCCCCACACCCCGACCCGACAGTTTGTGAGGCGGTTCAATCAGGGTACACAGCGACCCGTTAGAGAGGAGGCCTTCAACCCACTATCCTGACAGGAGCCCATCTCCCAAGGCCTCACACTTGTGCCTGAGAGATGGACGCTCCCACACGCCAGTAGTGGGATTCGAACCCAGCTCCTTGTAGCAATATCTGCTCCCCCGGAACCAACTGCGCTAAGCCCCTGCGGGCAAACCCTCTCCTTCTTACTAGACGAGTGGCGGGGACAAGCGTCTGCGTGTGGCAACATCTACGGCTCTTGAGTCGTGCATGGGTCAGCTCGAGCCACCGGCTGGCCCTGCCTCTCACCCTCCAGCAATGGGCATTTCTTGGTATATGCTAGCAAGCGCTTTAGGAGGGTACTGAAAATAATTATTGTGCAATTAACTTTCTACGATATTTATGAAGTAGGCAAGTGTGTCAAATTTGTATTGTATTATGAAATTTGTTTTAATTGTATTCACGCCCCATGGAAACTCTCTTAACTCACAATTCACAAATTTTTGGCCCTATGGTTTTATTTGTATTTTAAATCATAAATAGGGGGATAGCTATCTTATTACTAGGGGCAAAAGCTCCCAAATTTCGTTATATATATTTACATACATACAGTATTATATTATAAAAATTATTTGTTTTAATCATTTTCCTGTATATATTTGTTCCTAATATAACTATCTAGCTTAATTCCCCATGTTAATTCTAAGAATTGAAAATCAATTTATTCCATAAAAAAACGACTAAATGAATGGCCAGATTGATTTTTCTTCACATAAAATAATACTCCATATAACTTTTATGCAAAATGCTTTTTTTAATGATATTTTTTCTTATAATAATATAATGAAATGTGTACACATTGATAAGCTTACATGAATTTATTGCCCATTTTATGTGTTATATAATTAAATAATGGCTTGTGCTTTCCCGGCCTACACTGTATAATTAATGACTTTAATATATTATTTACTTCCTACAATACTAGCTTTCCATTGCTAGGGGTTAATTTTATGAATGATTATTTAATTATACTAGTACTTGTATCAAATTAGTAATTTAACTTTAGTTTATTTCAAAATTACTAAACTTTATACTTTCTATCATTTAGGAGTTTATTTTAATTTCTTTATTATATTATTATAAAGAGTGAACTTGAAAAATCGTCCTTGGACTATGGGTTTATCTCGCTCATAGTCCCTGGACTTTAAAAATATCGCCAGTTGTCCCTGGACTAATGGTTTATCTTGAAATTGATCCTTTTGGCTTTTTTGGTACGAAAATGCCTTTTTGGGGGTTTTGAGGGTTTTGGGCAATTTGATCTTTTTACACTTTTAACATTTTAAATCTGATATTATTTCAGTTATGTACTAAATTTGATATTATTTCAAAATTATCATTCTTCTTCCATTTTGTCATCCTTCACTTTGTTTTTTTTATTTCAATATTATTTTTAATTTTATAAAATTAAATTTTAAATTTTGATTTTTAAATATCAATAAAAATTTTAATTAAACTATTAACTCATGGACACTACAAATATTGATTAAAACTATTAATTTTTGTTATTTAATAATATTCAGCTGAATTGAAGAAGTACACACAAATAATATTAATCATGATGGAAAAATAAGAGCTATTCTATTTAGCCTTCGTTCGGTTGTTATAATTGCTTGTGATTGAATATTATGAAGTTGACTAAAAATTTGATCCTTCTAAAAATTTTATATAGGAGTATTTTTGTTGGAAATTACTAGTAAATTTTGATTGTTTTCAAATTAATAAACAAAAATTATATTTGTCTAACATTAGATGCATATTTATTTCAGAATAAATCGTGTTATATGATATATTTATGATTAAAGCTATTAAATATTGATTAAAACTAAGTCGTTGTCATATTGATTAAATATTATACACTTTCAAATATTGATTATGACTATTAATTTTTTTTATTTAATAATTTTTGTAATTAAAAAAATTTATTGATATTTAAAAATTTAAATTTAATATTTTGTAAAATTAAATCTAATATTGAAATAAAGAAACAAAGTGAAGGATGACAAAAGGGAAGAAGAATGATAATTTTGAAATACATCAGATTTAGTACATAACTGAAATAATATCATATTTAAAATGTTAAAAGTGTAAAAAGATCAAATTGTCCAAATCCCCCAAAACCCCTCAAAAGGACATTTTCGTACCAAAAAAAGTCAAAAGAACCAATTTCGAGATAAACCCTTTGTCCAGGGACTACTGGCGATATTTTTAAAGTCCAGGGACTATGGGCGAGATAAACCAATAGTCCATGAACCATTTTTATAGTTCACTCTATTATAAATAGCAAAAATCCACATAATCTCTACTATTTATATTAATTTACTAAACCATTATCAACAGAATAATATACAAACATAATATCAATTGAACTTATTTATAATACACTTTTACCAGCAATTAATATTAAGATGGTTGGTTGCAATTGAATTTATTAAGTAATTATTACATTTACAACGTCTTAACAAGAAACATATATGCCGATTTGCACGAGGTAAAGTAACAAGTACTGATATACGTATAAATACGGATATTGTTAAGGGACGTCTTCACTCAACGCGTAAAGAGAGCACAAGAAACAAAATCCGTTTTATTAATTCGGCGCCCAAGTGCTTGGTCGGCGGTGATCTCCAAAGATAGAGCTGGGCGCGAGATTCGATTTCGTCGGCAGCGATAAACAATTAGGATTTCTTGATAAGCACTCAACTGGGCGAAAATAATAATTTCATTAATTTATTGAATGCCTAAAATGATATAAATACTAGAAGCCTAGCTTATCGAGCAAGAAAACAATATATGAGAAAGATATGGTGAATCAAAAGATAACCAAATACTAAGATATAGGATCGTAACAACTCCCTCACAGTTGTAATCTACCTTGTTCTCAAGGTGGAAGCCACGAACCAACGACGAGAGTTGAAAGCAAAAGCTTTGGCGATGCGTCTCCTCCTGAATCAAATGCATATCGAACAGCCGAACGTCTCCCTTTATCACCTTCATCAAAATAAAACCTAAAATGGCGCACAGCGACGAAGAAATTTGTTGTTTGATTATAACAGTTGGAACTCATTAAAGACGAGTGATATATGCGTAGGTTATTTAATTAAAGTTTGAATATTAATTAATTTAATATTTGATTCCAATGTCATAAATCCGTGAAATTCTTTTAAAGTTTTGAAATTTTTAAGGTTTTGTTTTTGTTTTTGTTTTTGTTTTTGTTTTTGTTTTTGTTTTTGTCCTTTTTTTTTATATTTATGTTATGTTGATATTGTTCAATTAGGATATTTGGGGGAATATATTTAAATAATTAATATATGATGTGTTATTTTATAACAAAAAAATTAAGGATTCCAATAAATAAGGATTGAAATATATCAAATATAAAAGTACAAGACCTTATTAAAACGAAAAAAATTGTATAAAGGTCTATTAAAATAAATAATCAAAGACTCAAAGTACAAGGACTTAGATAGGATATGTTTTGCCAACTATATATGCTAATTGGTACATGCATAATAACATGGGTTACTTTACTATACGTACCTTGTACAGTTGTACCCACATGTTTACTTATATATTACACTCATCTCAGAGAATCTTTTACACTACGGAGTACTAAACTTTTTATGAGCCTGCAATATTGACTGTAGTATTTTCATCTAAGAAACAACATTTTCTAACTTAGATGATGCCCTTGGGGGGCATTTAGGCATGACCATGGCTATGGTCCATGGTGCTTCTTTCCACATGAAGCATCGATCTACCGCTTCTTCGCTTGAAACAACGTCGTTGGCTGTGTTTTTGCCTCCAAATGTGTTTTTGCCTCCTGTGTTTTTGCCTCCAAATTTATATTTCAACGTCGTTGAAATATAATTTTATAATAAAACATGAGTGAAATGTATGTATATTGATATATGGGGACTGAATAGGAGAGTTGGAATATAATTTTATAATAAAATATGAGTGAAATGTATGATATGAGACTAGAGAGGAGGGAGCAATAAATTTTGCATTTGAAAATAACACAAGATTACACATTGCTAAACATCAATTAAGTGACTGATAATCTGATATATGCGATAGAGGAAGGGCATGGTGAATATTCGGAAATACTATGAGACTCAGCGGTAAATTTCTTCACAAATTATGCTACTGTTTGTACATTTTCTGCTTCAGTTCACGTTTTTATTCTGCTGCTATTGTTTATGTTTTCCTTTCTGAATTCGAGATCTCATGCTGCCTAGCAACTGCTCATTTAGCTTAAAATATTCGTGATCACATGATTCAGAAATCAGACGATTACGGAAGCGCGCGAAATTTGTAGGTATTGAATTTGGTATATGAACCTAAATCTCAGCCCCCTTGCTTAATTATTGGGTAATTTTGGCTCTGCCAAGTCCTATCTTGACCTTTGTCGATTTCTGTTACCAATTTCTATCGATTCATATAGATTTGGATCTTTCAACTTGCTTGATAATCGAGAGTATTAAACACAATTATGGAAATGTAGAATGGCGAGCAATTCTCCTTTGGCATAATTATTTACAATTTCACACACAATGGCATTATTCTGCCAAAGGAGAAGCACATTCTTATTGTTCTCCATTGCGTGTACTGTTAAGCTTCAGCGGGGGTATTCTCAAAATATTTGCCGTGGATATTCTCTAGGAATTCAATGGTATATGCCGTGGAACAATGCCTCTAAGCCTTCTTTCACTTTTTATGTTGCATTCATGGTCCCCTTGCAGGTCTTGGTTTATCTTCATCAAGGAATCAACAATAATGCTGGACTGCACTTATCAACAAATCCAACAGAAACCTCATGATAAGTTGCTTGAAGCATTGTTAATAAGGTTTGTCCATAGCTTAATGTGTCACTGGACTTAATTTACACTGTAGTTAGGTATATGCATAGTCCAACTTGTGCACTCACATAGTGCTGATTCAAAGAAATAGCATCATCTGGGTATAAAACAAAACACATTCTCCTGAATTGTCTAGGAGTAGCATTTAACTGTAGCAATCATTTAGCTCTGACTTTAACTAATTCCTTGGTATGCCTAGGTTGTAGTATTTAGCTGAAAAATGTTGATGATCACATTGAATATGATGAATTGCCATGTTGTAATATGACTTCCACTGACAATACGACATCCTTCCTCTACACTTATCGGATGGATAACTTGGATAATCTCTTTCTCATGCTTTCAAACGCGCACATATCACCTCAGAGATACTCACTCACACATTTGTTTCATATTATAACCATTCTGAAAAGATTGGGCTGCTTAAACACACCAAACTGTGATCTAAGATTCAGATTTTGTTCGAAAAACTCCATTAGAGATAAGGGAACTAAGCATTATTCTGACTTCTATCCTTATGCCTTTACCTGAATATGATCCCAGTCTTCTATTAAAGCATCTATCAGAACATGTTACGCAGTAACAGAAGCAAAAGCTGATTTTTGTACTATTCATTACTTTGGTCTTATGAGTGATGTTAGGCAAGGGGTAATTGAATCTATGGTGCAGGTGAATTATTGGGAAGTCTCCTTCAGCAGACAGTCGTCTGCTAAGCATTTACGAGATCCATGCCTTCTTTGACTGTCTGCCAGATGAGATTTGCTCACTAATTGGCCTACAAAACTATTTACGGTCATCAGTCTTTTCTTCAACTAATCTAGTAGCATTTTGAGGTGTCTTGGAGTTCCAATTGGAAAGGTTTTTGAGATTTGGTGGGGTTTTAAGAGGTATTTACATTTGATTTTCACATGTATTTCCTCCTTCACTGAGTATTGTTGTTCTGGTGGCATATTACTTTCTTCGGCGGTATTGCAGTAGTTGGGATCTAATCCTACTTGTCTAGACAAATGGTTGATTAGTTATTTCACATTTAGTATGTGAACTTAGATTCAAGATATGGTATGCAGACTCATGGGTGATCTCGTTCCTAACTTTCTACATAAATATTGTGTTCTATCAAAGAGCAGAGGGTATATGGTAAATTTATATGACAAAAGATTAAATTTGTTGTAGAGATGCAGTGGTGTTTAAGGGTTAACCGTCACAGTCAGGAATAATTGCAAGCTCAGGTCCTTCTCTGCGTGGTAATGATATTTTGATCATAACTGCCTAGATATATTTGCTTCTTATTCACCAGTGCTTTGGTTGCAGCTTCTTTTACTAAGTAGCTTTGTGAACTTCATATTTTCGACATACAGATACCAAGCTCACTGTGATTGGACGATTACTTAGGTGGTTAATTGTACATGTCAAGGACTCCAGATTGTGCCACCTTTTCAGGTTTTTTATTTACATGATACTTTATCGGCACAACTTTATTGTTTCAAATTTTTACTGTGGCATTGTTTGAAAGAACTCAAGTGATAGTTGAGATAAATATTAGGGACATTGCATGTTTACTTATTTAACTTGGTTTTTAGTGACCCCTAGTGACTCAACTGGCTGATAGAGAATTAACTGTAGAGATAAGAGTGTAAAGGAAGTAACACTGGTTTCCAACAATCAATATGCAGAAACACTAGAAGAATTGTGATAGTAGTATATAACATATTGTGTGATGCAGTTGAACTAGTAACCAACTAGAATTGTAGGACTGTACGAACTCATATTAGCTGGCTTCTTGCTTGACCGGACTTTCTGGATGATTGGTAAGTCACCAGCATCATGTCGACTTAAGTTGAAGAATAGGACTTGAAATAATTAATCACCCATTCACGCACACCAGTAGAAGAAAGCCATTGGTTCTGTAATCTGTAGTGCTGCATTGTGGGATTGAATGGCAGGGCAATTCTCCTTTGGCAAAGAAACAAGTATGCATGTGCATGTTCTTCCTGCCAAAGGAGGATCGCACTGTTATTCTCTCCACATCATTATTTTCTTTCTTCAACCCAATCCAAATATAAATTGGGAGAGTTGATGTCCAGCCATTATATAGGACCTAGCTAAGCACCTTCAATGGCATATGCTTATGTTGAACTTGAATGAGGACATAGCATATGCTTCCAGTCTATTCTGATCCTTTTGTTTTTACACCCTTTACTTTTCTTTAGGGTCATGGTAATTCAAAAAAGTCCTTACCTTCACTCCCCCCCCCCCCCTCCCTTTCTTCCATGGATATGCGTTTTTACATTGATCTTATTTATCCGAGTCGTAGGGAATCAGATCCTTGGTTTTTTTTTGCTTTCTTACATAGTATAAGATTCCTCATTCTCGTGTCGTTAATTTTTCTTCCCCAGGTGCTACGTTCAATTTCATTAACAGCACACATGTAGTTTAGATTTAAGAAAGATGATTCTTGTCACTAGGAAAATCACCCTCTTCGATTCCTAAGCATCCAAAACCTCAAGTTTGTGATTTGATATTCAACCTTCACATTAGTAGGAGCAAATACTTTTAAGGATTAGAACTTTGGAATATCTCAATGTCCTTGATAATCGTTGTTATTTGAGCTAATTTTAATTCGATTCATAACTCATTAAAATGGTGGAATTTGAAAAATCCACTGTAATGAAGATAAAAATACTCAATCATGAAAAATAAATGTCTTCTTTTATTAATATCTTAGTACGTTTATAGGGATAGTTTATGCTGTATAATAAAATTGAGTAGGCATATTCTTATCATAATATATTATGTACTCCTAGTATGTAATTACCGAAGTTAATTCATGGTTATTATAGACATAATCTTGTGATAATGACATTATGAATTCCAATAGCCAACATGAGTCTACTTCGAATCAAGCATCAAATCAGATCTGATTCACATAAACTAAAGGTTCTAAATTAAATTTTAACCACCTAGAAAGATAATGATTGTCTTGTACTACTATGTTTTCTTACATTACTCTGTTGTAACCAAATATATTGTAGTTGTCTTTTGTCTATGGACGCAACAGAATGGATCAGCACTTGAAATTCGATATTAGTAAATAATAACTCTTGTCAATTTGTTCTAAATGCTAGTACGTCGTCGGATTGCCTATTAGATTCAAAAATCACCAGCCAACGAAATTTAGATTCATTCCAAACAAAAAATACTGCAAACTCTTTGCTATTCCATGTGTGCTTCGAACGAACAGTTTATTCCTGGTGAGTAAGAATATGCTTGAAACATAGCTGTGGAGAAACCGTGTGTATTTAGGTACAACTATAAATATAGAGGAAATGGCTCTTAACTGTTCATCAGAAAATGGAGCATTGTGAAAATAGGGATGCATTACTGGGTAATAACTCCTTTGGCAGTAGGCGGATGATGCTAACTTTGCACTTGGCACACTGCCAAAGGAGATTTGCCCCGCGATGCATCCTTATATTAATTATTCTACGTCTTTGGTTCCTAAGATGTCTTCACAAAATGAGGTAACATATATAGACTATAGTGTCGCCGAGTCAATATATGTGGTTTATTTTAGAACTATAGGCTATAGCTGTCGATTTCATTGTATATTCTAATACAGCATATAAATATCTGGAAAAATGCAGTGAACTTCAATCCTTCTTTTTCTCACTTTTTATTTTCTCGCAACCCACTAAAAGAGGAGTTCTTCTCGTTGCAGATTTTACCAGGACTTTTTAAAAATGTTTTAGATGACTTTGAAGAATGCTTTTGCTTCCCAATAGAAGTCTTATTTGAAAACATAAATGTTAGTTAAGCATTTTTATATCTTCATGACATGCTTTAGTTAATTTATTTTAAATTTTTCAGAAGCTCAGATATTCAGATTCTTTTTCTTTTTTAGTGGAAACTATGCAGTAGTATCTTTACATTTCGTTTCCGATAGGTTGGTCGTTATACTGTAAGAAAACATAAATAAGCTAGAAAGTCACATTCATATACATCAAGAAGGTGCTACTAATATTAACGATCAAGTGCATTCTTATATCTTTATAAGTTTATATATGTTAATTATTTTCTGTATATACACGTATGAATATGATTATTATGATGCTTGGAATATATACGAGCTACTTAAAATAGACGAATAATATTATTTTTATCGTGGTAATCAAAAATCAATCCATACCATTATGTTTGTGTGATACATTGTCCTAAAAAGAAGCAGCGATGTAGTATATATAAAAAGTATTGACATGCAAAATCCATTTATCAAAAATATTAATACTACAATTATACAAACATTAATCATTTGATAAGATATGATTTCAATGTAGTTGATGTAATAGATAGGATAAGCAGTAGATATTTATCACAAGTGCAAACTGCTTAGAAAAATATGATGACATTGTCGTTTAAACTTACGTCGGCGTCAAGAGTCACGTTCTTGGTGAAAATCAGAAGGCGAGTGCAATAGGTTACTTTAACTTGTATAAAGAAAAAATGATAGACTAATCTCTTGTTTATTTTGAAAGATTGGTGTTTTGGAATATCACAAGGCTTTAATTATGTTATTTCGTTTGTGCTAATTTTGTTTGATTCATATCTCATTGAAAATGTGAGATTAGAGAAATCCTAGTCATAAAGATAAAAATATTCAATCATCTATCTTATCAATTGTAATAGTACATGCTCTCAGTCTCCCTAAACTTAATTGGTTCGGATGCTCCTCTACCGTATAATGTATTATGTGATATCTTAATTAGTGCTGATAGAAATTTATTAAAATTCAGGTTAGGTGATAAGGGACCTACATTAGTTCTTGTTTAGTTCCTTCATTCAAACACTCAAATATGAGGTACATTCTGGAATTGTAGTGCTGAGATTTGCCGATGCTCAAAGAAACATGAAGCTTTAACGATACGTATAAATAAGCACAGTTGGATCATAAAATTACAACTTGAGGGAAAAAATATATGAGCACGAACAGGAATACAACAAAAAAAGTACTCCACAGTCCCTTTGAGACATCCGATAATAAACGATTCAGTAGATCGATAGCAATAACATGTAGTACTATCTAACTTAACCTTTTCTTCACTTCCCTCTAAAAAAACAATTCTCTTTGTGATTGGAAAATTACTTAGGTGGTTGATCATACATGTGAAGGGCTTCAAATTGTGCCAGCATTTCAGGTTTTTTCTTATTTACATGCTACTTTAATGACACCACTTTATTGCTTCAAATATTTACTGTGGAATTGTTTAGAAGGGCTCAACTGATCGTTGAGAGACGTATTAGGACTGGTTTTTTGGTGACCCCTAGTGATTCCACTGACTGAGAGAGAATAAACTGTAGAGACAAGACTGTAGAGGAAATTGACAATGTTTTCCAACAATTAATATGTAGAAACTCTTGAAGAGTTGTGATGATACAATATGACATAGTGAGTGCCGAATTGTGATGACATCGTTGAACTAGTAGCCAAGTTGCTCCATCATCAAGCAACCAGAGTTGCAGGACTGTAAGAACTTAAAAAAGCTAGCTTCTTGCTTGTCAGACTTTCTGGATGGTGGGCAGTCACCAAAGCATCTGTCAACTTAAGTTGAAGAGTAGAACTAAAAATAGTTAATCACCATTCACACACTCCAATAGAAGGAAACCACTGGTTTAGTGGTGCTGCATTGTGGGATTGAATGGCAGGGCAATTCTCCTTTGGCAAAGAAACAAGTATGCATGTGCATGTTCTTCCTGCCCAAGGAGGATCACACTGTTATTCGCCCCACATCATTATTATCTTTCTTCGACTCGATCCAAGTCAGGAGAGTTGATGTCCAGCCTTTATATAGGACCTAGCTAAGCACCTTCAGTGGCATATGCTTATGTTGAACTTGGATGAGGACATAGCATATGCTTCCAGTCGATTCTGATCCTTTTTGGTTTTCACCCTTTGCTTTTCTTTGGGGTCATGGTAATTACAAAAAAGTTCTCACCTTCACCCTCCCTTCTTTTATCCCATGGATATGCCCTTTTACATTGAGCTTATTTTGCCATGCCGTAAGGAATCAGATCCTTTGGTTTTTTGCTCTCTTACATATAAGATTCCTCGTTCTTTTGTCGTTAATTTTTCTTCACCAGACGCTACGTTCAATTTCATTATCAACACACATGTTGTGAAGAATTAAGAATGATGATTCTTGTCAATAGGGAAGTCACTCTCTTGGATTTCCTTAATAAGTAACATGAAAACTCAAATTTGGGACTTCATGAATAGGTTCTCATTCAACCTTAACATCAGTAGAGTCATTTACTTTGAGGATTAAGTAAGTGTTATTTGAGCTAATTTTGATTTGATTCATATCCCGTTAAAATTGTGGAATTTGAGATATCCTAGTAATAAAGATACTAAAAAATACTCAATCGGGTGACTTAATTAGCAATCATGAAAAGTAAACTTCACCTTGCACTATTATTTTATATATACGGATGGTTTATGGTTATAATAAAGTTTAGTACGCACCGTTCTCTTTTTTTTATATAGTATATGATGTATGTAATTATCGAAGTTAATTCATGGTTGTTATAGAGATAATCTTGTGATAATACATTATAAATTCCTATAGGGGACATGAGTCAACTAGGAATCAAGCATCAAATAACATCCGATGCACATAAACAAAAGTATGCTAAATTAAATTATAACCGCACGTAGAAAAGATTATGACTGTCTTGTAGCACTATGTTATCTTATATTTCCGTCTCAAGGTAGTTGAGTCATATTCCTTTTTTGGTTTTTTTTTTTTTTTTTTTTTTTTTTTTTTTGTGTTTTCCAATCCTAATTTGGATTCATATTCCTTTTTGGGTTGATTCAAGATAGTTGAGTCATTTTTTTGGCAAATATTTTATCTTCTTTCATACTTTACTCTCTCTTCATCTCTCTTACTTTATTTCTTCTCTCACTTTACTCTCTCCACTTTAACCTTTAATGCATCAATTTCTTAAATCATGTGTCTACAAGAAACGCCCCAACTATCTCGACGGAGGGGGTATATTATTGTGGCCAAATAGATTAAGGTTGCCCTTATGACTAGAGCCAAATTTAAAAAGTTATTTTTGACAAAAAAATATAGAGTAAATCCAAAAGTTTGTTATAGTTCCTGTTTTAACCCACGCAATATGTGCTTCAAAGCAAATAGTTTATTCCTGGTGAGTAAGAATATGCTTGAATTCGAATTCCACTACTGGCGTGTGGGAGCTTCCATCTCTCAGGCACAAGTGTGAGGCCTTGGGAGATGGGCTCCTGTCAGGACAGTGGGTTGAAGGCCTCCTCTCTAACGGGCCGCTGTGTACCCTAATTGAACCACCTCACAAACTATCGGGCCGGGGTGTGGGGGCGGTCAGGGTGACCGCATCACCTTTTGCTACAAGAATATGCTTGAAATATTTATAGCTGTGGAGAAACCGTGTGTATTTAGGTTCAACTATAAATATAGAGGGAAGAGATCTACTGTCATGTTCATCAGAAAATGGAGCAGTGTGAAATTAGGGATGCATTACTGGGTAATTACTCCTCTGGCAGTATGCGGATGATGCTAACTTTGCACTCGCCACACTGCCAAAGGAGATTTGCCCCGCGATACATCCTTAAAATTATTATTTTATTAGTATGCGGATGATGCTAACTTAGCATTCATTGCACTGTCAAAGGAGATTTGTCCCGCAATACATCTTTAAATTAATTAGTATTTTATAATTTTTTGTCTTTCCTTTTGGAATGTCTTCACAAAATGAGGTAATATAATAGGGTTGTCGAGTCAATATTTATGTATGGTTTGCTTTAGAATAACTGTATGATATAGCAGTTGATTTCATTTTATTTTAAAGAGGGCGTGAACTTCAACCCTTCCTTCTTTCCTTTTCTCTTTCTTAGTTTTTTACCAGGATTTTTTACAAATGTATTATATGGCTTTGAGGAATGCTTTTCTTCCAATAGAACTTTTATTTGAAAACAAAATTATACTTAAAGAATTTTTACGTCTTCATAACATTCTTTAGTTAATTTATTTTCGAGTTTTTTAGAATCTAGTAATATATTCTGATTGCTTTTTATGGTGGAAACCATGTAATTGGTACTCCATATAGTAGTATTTCGTTTTCGATAGGTTGGTCGTTATACGTAGGGCAAGAAAACATTAAATAAAAAGTCATATTCAAATACATAATATTAACGATCAAGAGCATTCTTATATCTTTATAAATTTAAATATTAATTATATATATTATGTATAAAATGTGTTCGAGTAGCTTAAAATATAGATAAATAATGATTTTGCCGAGTTAGTTAAAAACAATCTAGACCATTAATGTTTTGTGTGATCTATTGTTCTTAGAAGAAGCTGGGTTCGTTTCCATCATTGACTAACATTTTTGAAATAACTAACTAGCTATAATGTGAGTTGTAGTGAAAACCACATTTTCTTGAAAATATGAAACATTGAACTAGACGTATAAAGTTAAATGTACTTCCACGAAATAAACTTAACTAAAAAATGAAATATTCCCCCATCATGAGATTCGGATCTTGGTATTGCATTCATAGCAAATAAATGCATAATCTTCATAGATCTTCGCTATCGAAGAACTGAAAATTAGTTCTCCGTTTTCAGGGTCTCTCATCCTTAATATGGAGAAAGTCATGGTAGGAACCATTACTAGTTAATTTCTAAACTAAGAACCAATATTGTGATTCTTTGGCTTACATATACCTTGACTAAATGGATGATCAATAATGTAACATTTTCATGCTACATGATAATCTTTATATACACAGTGCATTTATAAATCACATATATGTATTTTATGATAACATCTATGCATAAGACAAACCATTTATTTAGATGTTAAACTTATAGTGATTCCACTGACTGATAGAGAATAAACCGTCGAGACAAGACTGTAGAGGATTGACAATGTTTTCCGACAATCGATATGTCGAAACTCTTGAAGAATTGTGATGATACAATATAACATAGTGAGTGCCGAATTGTGATGACATCGTTGAACTAGTAGCCAAGTTGCTCCATCATCAAGCAACCAGAATTGCCGGACTGTAAGAACTTATAAAAGCTAGCTTCTTGCTTGGCTGGACTTTCTGGATGGTGGGAAGTCACCAAAGCACCTGTCAACTTAAGTTGAAGAGTAGAACTAAAAATAGTTAATCACCATTCACACACTCCAATAGAAGGAAACCACTTGTTTAGCGGTGCTGCATTGTGGGATTGAATGGCAGGGCAATTCTCCTTTGGCAAAGAAACAAGTATGCATGTGCATGTTCTTCCTGCCCAAGGAGGATCGCACTGTTATTCGCCCCACATCATTATTATCTTTCTTCGACTCGATCCAAATATAAGTCAGGAGAGTTGATGTCCAGCCTTTATATAGGACCTAACTAAGAACCTTCGGTGGCATATGCTTATGTTGAACTTGAATGAGGACATAGCATATGCTTCCAGTCGATTCCGATCCTTTTTGGTTTTCACCCTTTGCTTTTCTTTGGGGTCATGGTAATTACAAAAAAGTTCTCACCTTCACTCCCCCTTTTTTTCTCCCATGGATATGCTCTTTTACATCGAGCTTATTTTGCCATGTCGTAAGGAATCAGATCCCTTGGTTTTTTGCTTTCTTACATATAAGATTCCTCGTTCTTATGTCGTTAATTTTTCTTCACCAGGCACTACATTAACCATCATTAACAACACACATGTAGTTAAGAATTAAGAAAGATGATTCTTGTCAATAGGAAAATCACCCTCTTTTTGATTCCTATAATACTAAGTAACATGAAATCTCAAGTTTGGGACTTCATGAATAGGTTCCCTTTCAACCTTAACATCAGTACTTTGAGGATTAACCTAAATAGACTTAGGTGGATTAGAGCTTTGGGATATCTCAAGTTTCGTGATAACCATTTTTAAGCTAATTTTTGTTTGATCCATATCCCATTGAAATAGTGGAATTTGAGCAATCATGTAACGCAATTATCAATCATGAAAAGTGAACTTGTCTCCTTGCTTCATTATTTTAGCATGTATATAAGGATGGCTTATGGTGTATACAAAGTTTGTTACGCATCATTCTGATTAATTATAGACCATGCTTATTTAGACATAATAGTGTGAAGATGACATTATAAATTCCAATAGTCGACATGAGTCAACTTGGAATCAAGCATCAAACCACATACGATTCACATAAACTAAAGTAAGCTAAATTAAGTTGTAACCGCACGTAAAAAAGATTACGACTGTCTTGTACTATGTTATATGCAATGAACATTAAAAAATATTGTAAACTCTTTGCTATCTCTGTGTAGAAACGAATAGTTTATTCCTGAGGAGTAAGAATATGCTTGAAATATAGGTTTGGAGAAACCGTGTTTTTAGGTTCAACTATAAATATAGAAGGAATGGGCTCTTGAATGTTCATCAGAAAATGGAGCCTTGTGAAATTAGGGATGCATTACTGGGTAATTACTCCTTTGGCAGTAGGTAGCGGATAATGCTAACTCAGCACTTAGCATACTGCCAAAGGAGATTTGCCCCGCGATACATCCTTGAATTAATTGTTCTACGTCTTGCTTTTTTGAGATGTGTTGACCAATAATCGTATCAGTGATGTCGAGTCAATATATTGTTTATTTTTAAAAATGTTTTAGGTGGCTTTGAGGAATACCTCTCTTCCCAAACGAACACTATCTTAAAACATAACTAGACAGGGAGTATTAGTTAAGCGTCTTTCTACCTTCATAACCTGCTTTTTGTTTTTTGTTTTCGAATTAATTTAGAAAGCTTCGGGGGATATTCTGATTTCTTTTTATATTTCGTTTTCGATAGGTTGTTAAACTATAAGAAAATGACTATTGGTAGTATTTGGTAGTAGTAAATTATTCTCATATAATGGCAATTTTCTTTTCATGTTCACTTAAATAAATAGGCCATTCATGCATGCATGATGCGTGTATATTTGATAATAATAATACTATTCATTTTCATCAAGAAGTCACCACTAATTTTAACGACCAAGTGCATTCTTATAACCTCATACGCTAATAATTATTTTCTGCATGTGTACATATGATACTTACATAATTATATTCGAGTTGCTTAAAATATATTACTATAAATTAATATGTATTTTTTATCTTGCTATTTAAAATCTATATGAGCACGACTAGACGAGCAGTACTATGATAAAAAAAATCTTTATTAATCAATAAATATAAAAATTATTAATAATTGTATAATAATTTTGTATGGATGTATACATTTAAATTTTCTTATGTTATGTATATATATTAACTTAGGAGTACTAAATATGATCAATCTTTCAAATGATTATGCAGTCCCTTATAAATTAACCTTTTATCTTTCTTATTTTACTGAAATTCATCGTTTTGAACATTATCAAAAGATAATATTTTGTATATAGATGAGACAACTGAGAAAACTTGAAACTTTATGATTTAGTAGTCCGATCTCAAACCTTGTAGGACTGACCAGAATTTGACAAAATTTCATGATTTAACTATTAAGCCTATATAATATCATGATCATATTAGTTGATTGATTAAAATAAGACTTAAGAATCATATTAGTTAGTTGATTTATTAATATCAGTTGATATAACAAAATATATCAGTTTCAGACTCAAAACCAGTTAGTTGATTTATTAATATCAGATGACACAAAATATATCACTCTTGACTCAATACTAGTTTGCTGATTCATGAATGTTAGTAGAGTCTTGTGATATTGATATTGAAAGTTAACAACTTATAAATGTTGTGATGCCAACTTATATTAATGATTCAACGAACTAATTGGTTCTCCAATTCTGATGGTTCTTCAATTCTGATGGTTAAACAACTCCACGGCATATATGTATCTTGTGATAATATATATGCATAATTGTAAGTCTATACAAAAAGATTGAGTATGCATGTGCATGCATGCTTTAATTCCTATTCGCCATTAACTCCACTTTTGACTGCTTTATTAAAAGCACCCGCGCTCGAGTTGCCACATAAATTCACCAGAACAAGAAACTCTCTTGATTACACCTATTTTACGTATATATTTATATATTCTTCCCAAACTGGGATATGCTTTAGAAATGTGGCATATCCGGGGACAATTCCTGCCCTAAAATCTTGAATAAATGTATTATAAAGACAATAAAATATTCCCCTTCTATTTTAGAAAAGTGATGCTGGGCCCACCAGTATAAGTTCTCATAGAATCCCTTTTCAATTCAACCCAATTTATATAGTACATATTTCTCCAAACAAATTTATTTACTTTCTCATTGCCACGTTTCGATCAACTCCATATGCAATTCCATCTCTTGGTGGTGTTTTAGTGACTTAAATTTGATAGACAACATGTTGATAAATTGACAGAGTTAATTCCTAGTTTGTTTCAATTTATTTCTTGTTTTTTTATATATTTCAAGGGTAATAACTAAAGCATCATAATCTGGTTTATCAACTTTCAATAATCATTTATATATAAAAAAACATTAATGTACTTTTCTTTGTTGATAATAAGCCCTTGTAGTTTCCTCTTTAAATATAGATGAAGTTTTAGAGATGTATATGACTGAAGTAATTAAGTCACTTGACTCAAATGTTCAAAACAAGTATGCATTTAATTCAGAAATGCCGCTCAAATCTTGGTCCTAGGATTAGAAGATCTAATGGTCAATAATTAACCAAAAACACGGAAGGTCATAATTAAGCAGTTTTAGGTCATATTATAATATTTTGGTTTAATGTCATGTTAAGAACATTTTAGGTCATTCTTTGTTAGTATAACCTAACAATAAACTAACTATGACCTAAAAATGTCCTATGCATGATATTGTTCTGCGTTTTTGTATTTAAATCTAGTTTTCATAGATCAAACCCCTATATTCATAATGTAGTATTTATTTCATCAAACCGGCCAATGAAAAAACAGTGGATATAATGATTGAGGATCCAGAAATTTATTCCTGAGAATGTGCTGTTTGGTATTTTCATTTGTGGTTTTGCTTATATTTTTTTGGATCACTTTGTACATATCAAGTTGTGAAAGAAGGGAAAAAAAAGTTATACACAGGCTGTAGATGCTTAGTTTTAGAGCTCTTTTACCAGTATTTGCCTTCTCCATCTTCTTCGTCCCTTTGAATGTTAAAGAGCCATGTTCTTATCTTTTTAATCATCTATTTCAACAATTTTTATTAATTTATCAAAATGCCTTTGGTCTGCCGTGTGCTTACCTTTTAATTTTATCTCAATTAACTAAACACACATTTCAATAGTAAGGAAAAATAAAATTTCGACATGATGTCGTTATTAATAGAATCCGGATAGAAAGCATAGTGGAAAAAATTAGAAATAATGAAAATTATTTTAGGGGCTATATAAAAATATTATCCGTGCATCAGAATCAATTGATCACGATATCTTTTTTGACGGGTTAGAGCATAAAGAATGGATGTAGAATGTACTATTTGTACGACCTGGGGTACGCTATATATACATGAAGCCACTCATTATTATTGGTCACAAGACTCACAGCAAACATTTACAATTTTTTGAGATGTGTATATTTGTGTTACGGGGCGACTACTCTTCTGGCAGACGCACGAGCTAAATGCTTAATAAGCTACTGCCAAAGGAGATTTGCCCCGCAATACAACATAATACAAAAGTTTAAGCTTTCTCAATGTCATTTTTCGTAAGAAGCATTAGCTCGGGTATATGTATATTTGTGTTACAGGGCATTACTCTTCTGGCAGTCGCATAAGCAAATGCTTAATGAGCTACTGCCAAGGGAGATTTGCCCTGCAATGCAATTTAATACAAGATTTTACACTCTAACTTCCATCTAATATCCTTTTTTCATTTTTTTGTACTCATAATTGTTCGTCACGAGAAACATTAGCATTTGTATATGTTTATTTTTATTACAGGACATTACTCTTCTAACGGTCGCACAAGCTCGATGCTGAAGAGCTATTGCCACACAATCAATTTAATGCAAAAGTTCACATCTAAAAGATCATACTCCAAATGGTAACACTTTGTGTAGATGGGTCCCTTTTTTATTCGGATACTATGTAGCCATTTGTTTTTTACCTTTTCTATCGATATTGCATAAAGTATGTTGGTAGTATTGACTTATATATTTGTAATACTGCAACACATGTTATATGCATCTCGCAGAAATTATATTTTTTATGTAGAATAAAAGGAGACTAATAATGTAATTTTGTATGGTTACTTGTGTATTTCCAAAATTTCCATTAAAATTTAACAAAATAATGGGATGTAAATGAAATGCTATATTTCAGAATGGTATGTAGCATCAAAATTTATCTAATTGTTTTGTGAGATTATGACATTTCTTTTAGTATACATGACAAATAGTGCTACCTTCTTTCACCAAGTAGTGTCTTATTTGCATTTGCAACTAGTTTTAAATAAATTGATTGAACGTATAAAATCCATTTTAAGAGCGAGGGTCTAGTTTTTATTGTGGTTTTACATTTATAATTTGTTTGGATGTGTTATAAACTTATGAATAAAGCTCTCATTATAGTAATAATACTTGTAGATTGCGATGGATCTAAAGATGACAATATTGTTAAATAAGAGATGATTTTGATGATTATAATTTAGTATTCGTGTGGAACATAATTAATAGATTATAAAAAAATCTGTATTTTCGGTATACCAAAAAATTTGTATTTTCGGTATTTTTTCGATAAGGTAAGTGCGGTATTTTGGTATATTTCCCACCGGACGGAGGGAGTATATAAAAATAAAACAAAACAAATACTACAAACGTTCATCATACAACCATAAAACTCATACAAATTGATCACATAAGATATGTAGCATCAAACAAGATGGAAAACTCAGATCCTTTTGTTAATAAATACTAACAAATACCGTTATAATTAAATCACATATTCAATATACATATAGTTTTTTTTCATATTTTTATCATCAATTTTCCAATAAAAATTATGAAAAACTGTAGAAAGAATAAGATTTTGTATAACTGAATTGAAAGAAAAAATTTAAGAGAAATACCACAGATAAAAAAAAATAAGACTAAGGAATAGATTACTGGTACTTGAAAAAGGACGCCTCCTACACTCATATAACAATATTTTGCTAATATTAAATGAATCGAAATAGTCGTATTTTAAAACTCAGTCACATTAACTGTTCATTATCTTCTCTTTTAAACCACCAGCGCCCATTATTGCTTTCTTCTACGATTTCAAAAACTCAGAGTTAGCCCCTTCCAACAATTCAACCTTCAACATTTTGTCTTCAGAGCCATTGACTTAGTTAGGACTTAAGAAGATAATTCTCCAAATTTTCAAAAATTTACAAGCAAAAATTTTTAAAAAATACTCCCTCCGTCCGCGAATAGGAGTCCCGTTTTTCCATTTTGGTTCGTCCATGAATAGGAGTCCCGGTTCATAATTACCATAAATGGTAAAGAGGCCCCACATTCCATCAACCCATTCCACTCACATATCATTTAAAACTAATATATACAAGTGGGACCCCTATTCCACTAACTTTCTTCCACTCACTTTTCTTAACATTTCTTAAAACCCGCACCGATAAGAAATGAGACTCCTATTGTTAGACGGAGGGAGTAATACTTTGGCGGGGGTTAAAGCCCTTCGTTAAAAGCCTTATTGTGTCCGCTACTGCCTCCTACCATCCAATTCCTAACTATTTAATCTTTTGAGATATTTTAGCATAAAAGGGAAAGAAATTGACATTTGTACAATGTACTAACCATACTTTTACTGAAATGATTGTTTATTTCTTATCATATTTTTTTTCTAGCCTATTAGATTAATCAAGAACTCATATTAGCTAAAAACTATACCATATACAAGAAATCTTTTTATTTTAATCAAATAGATAGAGATTGGTTAAGCAGATTATCAAAATTTGGAACCATATAAAGTTGATTTCTTCTAATCATATCTTGAGTACAGTCTTCAAACAAGTTGTAACAATTTATTTGTCATGTCAACTACGATTATAATTAAGTAGATTTAAAAAAGAGTGAATAGCAACAAGATATTCCAAATAATTAACTTTCCATAATGATTAATGGAACGGTAACTTGAAATTCGCACGGTGATTAATGGGACCCATTTGCTTCATGTCATTTTTTCTTCAAAACGATCAAGTTTTTGGCACGGTGACTTGAAATTCGCACGCTCCAACATTAGCTTGAAATTCTCACAATTAAATTCACACGCTTCAACATATACATACATGAATAAATCAAAACAATAACATAGGAAGAGAGGAGGACGGTGGCGACGGTGATTTCATGTACGCTATGTATCAAAATTGGGGTTGAAAACGATACAGCGAAAATAATAGGGATAGTTTGGTCAATTCTTAAATACCGTGGGAGAAATAATAAGACAAAAGAAAAGAAAACTCAATTTAATCCCAAATTTCAAAAGGCTAGCAAATTAAATCATTTTTCTAAAATCTCTCTGAGCAAGGTAACTTAGTGTTTGTGAAAAGGTGCGGTCGTCCAAATCCAAATGTGTGAAGATCAATCAAACAGACTCAAATCAACCAACGACATCGATCGTGTGGTCATCCACAATCAACTATGATTATAATTAAATAGGTTTAAAAAAGAGTGAATAACAACAAGATAATCAAAATAACTTTCTATAATGATTAATGGGAACATGTTAGACCCATTTGCTTCATGTTTCTTAAAAAATGGTATCTAAAATAAAATGAGCTTGTAGTTTTTATTCGATTTGAGTCGGTATAGATTTGTTATGAGCAAATTAAAGGTAATAATCAATGTAGTGCTTCCATTGAGATGAGATGTATAAGATTAAAAAAATTTACAGCATTATAATTAATACTGAAACAACCTTATAAACATCGGATATGGATAGTTATAAGTTTATAGCAATACGTCATTATCAGTCAAATTGCGGGAATGATTACTATTATGATTGTTATATTAATTGACATAGTTACACTTGATGGTTAGTAGAAATTTCATTGTCACTTGTAATCGATCTTAATCGTCCCATATAGTAATCCTAAAGTTCATATATTAATTTTAGTTTGAATATATGATGTTATTCATATTTAAATATGAGTCTTAAATTATACTCCATCTGTACGTATATGACAACAATTAAAGAGAGTGTAAAAAGTACACAAGTGGCACCATTAGAACATCCGCAATAGGGACGGATGTCCCGACAGACAAGCCGACGAATATCCCAAAAACACCTCCTGCCACGTCATAAGGACATCCCGACGGACAAAAACAATATTAAAAATTCACAAATTCACAAATATGCAATTTACGGAATAAAATTTCGACACGAATACAGGAAAAATGCAACCATTTTATTTCAAAAAAAAATACATAATTAAATTTTTAAAAAATACGGAAATTGGGACGTCCGCGGGGCGTCCGTCATGTCACCACAATAACGGACGTCACGACGGACGACCCGAGGGACGTCCGCGGGGCGTCCGTCATGTCACCACAATAACGGACGTCACGACGGACGACCCGAGGGACGTCCGCGCTCACTTGCAGATGACCTCTCGTTCGCCCCTGACGTCCGTGTCCGTCTCGTTCATCACAATAGCGGACGTTCGTCGGGACGTCTGCTATTGCGGATGCTCTTAGACCCCAAATGAAAAGGAAAACTTGCAATGCAAGATTAAACTTTGGGCCGGTCGGACGTCCCGACATCCACCAGGACGCCCGCTATTGCGGATGCTCTTAGACCCCAAATAAAAAGGAAAACTTGCAATGCAAGATTAAATTTTGGGCCGGTCGGACGTCCCGACGTCCACCGAGACGTCCGCTATTGCGGATGCTCTTAGATCCCAAATAAAAAGGAAAACTTGCAATGCAAGATTAAACTTTGGATTTTTCGTAACAAAAATATATCACAAGTTTCTTTAACAAAGTTGAGACACAATTTACCGAAATGAAGAGATTAAAAAGTGAAAAAGGTATGTGCGAGTCTGAGGGTCAAAATTGGCATATATACACACCTCCCACCTTCTTTTCTTGCGTGTGTTTCTACCATAACATTCCACATCCAAAATCTCACTATTGTTCTTTATTTTTTCTAATTATATTCTCCTCACTTTTGTGACCATTTAGTATACGAAGCTGGATAATTACATTTTTCATATTTAAGAAATACAAACTAAGTATAGCAAATAAATACGTGACATTTTAACTATAAAAGCGAATTAGTTAAAATGAATTACTTCCTCTGTCCCAAGGAAATTGACCTCTTCTTTGGATGACACAAGATTTTATGCATGCTAATTTTAAAGTGTTTAAAAATGGGAAAAGAGAAAGTTGTTGGATATTAAAAGTAGGAGACATGGATAAAGTAAGAGAGATAAAAGGTTGTTGATGTTTAAAAGTATGACAGATGTAAATGTTAGAGAGAGAAAAGATTGTTAGGTGTTTAAAAAGTATGAGAGATGATGAAAAAGTAAGAGAGAGAAAATATTGTTAGAGCATCCACAATGGCTCAAGGATTAGAAAATGGATACCTCCTTCCACATCATTCAGGATTAGAAACTGCATGCTACATCACTAGGACACTCAACTGCACAATAGTGGACAAGAAACTGGACTAGCACTAGGACTAGCCACAATAAACAAAATTATAAAAAACAAATAAATTACATTCACGCAAATATGGAATTAACTTTTACGAAACCAATACGGGGACAATACAACCATTTTATTTAAATTAAAAAAAATACATCCTAAAAAAATTACATAATTAAAAAAAATACATAAAAAAAATCTATCGTCGTTCAGTCTTCCGCGCCCACAACTCTTCAATTAAATCCTTTTGGAGTCGAATATGAGCATCAACTTGGCGCATGTCGGCATGTTCCTTGAGGCGGCCGACTTCATAGTGAGGTACTCTCATTCGTACGTTGGGGGTAACCACGTCGTGGCTGGGACTGGCTTCATCAGCATCGTCATTGGCCCAACTAATCAGCTGTACACCTTCATATTCGACTATCATGTTGTGCATGATAATACAGACGTACATTATATCAGTAAGGCAATCGACATGCACAAACGCGTTGGACCCCTAAGTGCCGCCCATCGAGCCTGGAGCACACCAAATGCCCGTTCCACGTCCGTGCGCGCCGACTCCTGCAGTTCCGCAAAGTAGTCATTCCTTTCATCAGATGAGCATCTGATCGTCTTCACAAAGACGAGCCACCTAGGATATATCCCATCCGCCAAATAGTTGCCCATATTATGTTGGTTGTCGTTGGCGACAAAACTGATGGCTGGACCAACACCATGGCACTGCTCGTTGAAAAGGGACGACGAATTGAGGACGTTGCGGTCGTTGTTCGACCCGGCTACCCCAAAATACGTATGTCAAATCCACAGCCGGTAATTAGCTATGGCCTCGAGGATCATCGTGGGATTCTTTCCCTTGTAGCCGGTCGTTTAGAACTCTTTCCAGGCGGCGGGACAGTTTTTCCACTCCCAATGCATACAGTCTATGTTGCCCAACATCCCCGGGAACTCATGCTTCTCCTCGTGCATCTGCATCAGATCCTAGCAGTCTTCAGGGGTAGAGCTTTGAAGATACTGCTCACCGAATATTTCAATGACGCCCTAACAGAAAAACTTCAGACACTGCAGGGCAGTCGTCTCACCAATGTGGAGGTACCCGTCCCACATATCCACCGCGCCTCGGTTGGCTAACTATCTGATTGCCGCAGTGCACTTTTGTATAGGTGTGTGGCCGGGTCTGCCAGCCGCATCGTGCCTGAATGGGAAACACATATATCGACGCTCTAAAGCGTCAACGATACGCATAAACAGTGACCTACGCATCCTAAAACGCCGCCTGAAAAGGTTGGCCCCAAACCGCGGCTCTGGAGCGAAGTAGTCTTCATACAGCCGCTGATGTGCAGCGACGTGATCCCGATCAACCAAACCTCGGTGGTGGACAATGGGTCGAGGTACCGCCGGCTGCTGCGGTTGCAAGACCCTTTGTATCGGACGATTTATCTCGCGGGACGTATAGGCCGCCAACTCTTCGTTAAATCACCGGCTGAACTCCTCAGCATCCCCAGCACTACCACCCACGCCGCTGCCACCCGTTTCACCCATTTCGCGATATTGCTCTTGTACAGAAATTAAGAGAGAGAGAATCCGTTAAAATAAGTGGTGCGAATGAAAACGACGTACAAATATCAGTATATATAGAGGTTCGAAAGTTAAAAAAAATACGCTAGCCGATCGGGAACCTGCAATGGCGGCTGGCGGATCGGCTAGCGCCCGCGAATCGGAGTGCGCTAGCCAATCAGCTCGCCGGCTGCAATGGTAGGCTAGCGGACCGGCCAGCGCCCGCGAATCGGTTAGCCGGCCCGCTAGCCTCCATTGCGGATGCTCTTAGGTGTTTAATAATACCCTCTCTTTCCCATAATAGATGACCTACATGGAGATTGACACGAGATTTTAAGTGATGTTGTTTTGTGTGTTAGGTGGAGAGAGAAGATATTATATTTATATTAATATGAGAGAGAGTTTATTTAAAAAAGAAAATGTGATCTCTTTTATTGGATAAACTAAAAAAGAAAGTGTGACATCTATTATAGGACGGATGAAGTAATATTTTGCATGAATAATAACTCATTCCAATCGAAGTTCTCGTGAATGCGAGTGTCCCGTTTGCACGTGAGGGTGGAAATTGATTGAATTAATAAAATTCGCAGCACTAGTGTGAACGGTACCTTTACCAAAATACCCTTCAGCAAGGATTGGAACTACTTAGTATTCGTACAAACAAAAATTTGTTGTAGAAAGTTAGAAACAGTCAGCGCACGCCAGCGTGGCTGCTTTGACCAGAAAAATGTACAGTATTTTTCATTCACACAATTTATCCATGAACAAAAGCAAGTTTATCCACATATCTCTCAATCTTTTTAGAATAATAAACCATATACTCATGAAATCGTAGATATGTGGAGCCAAATATTTCAATTGCTTTGAGTGTGTGTATGAAATTAAATGATATATAGCTAATTTTTATAGATTAGTACATGTTTGGAATATCAAAAAAATGTAGTAATTAACTAATTGAAGTTAATTTTTTAATTGATCAAATTACGATAATAGCATAATCATATAATTCACAATTTTAAAATTTAAGATTTACTTAACATGCTAGTAATAGATAATATAATAAATGTAATAATTGAATTTAGTAATTCATAATTTTAATAATTAGTATATTAATATTTTATTTATAAGTGAATAATTGATAACAGAATAATAAATTACATTTGATTTTCTTAACTAATAAATAATTTATATAACAAAAAGTCTAATTCTTCACGCCTTAAAAATACTAATATTATTATTTTTTCACAAAATAATAACACATTTTACTATTTTGTGATATTCTTAATTTTAAAACTCATTCACTTTTTTTATAAGTGTATCTCATACTTTTATTACATTCCTATTATATCATTACACTAAATTTACACTTAATTTCCTCCATAAAGTTAAAGCAATTTCTCTAAAAATAAAATTCATATTGAATCAAAACAGATTACAAAATTTATCTAGTAACACGATGAATCCAATCACAACTTTATAGTAACATTTAAAATCAAATTACGACCAAATAACCAAGAAATTTCAAAAATGAAAAAATTAGAAGAGTCGAGGAAACTCAGATTCTTGGTCAATAGTCATAACGGTAATGTTATTAGAATTTTAAAAATATTTAGATAAATTAGGAATTTGCATAACAAGGGCATTTCCGTCCATAACAAATTAAAATCATCATACATAAACAAACTCTCTCAAAATCAAAGCCTCATTCAACACCTTCACTCTTAATCAGCCGCCATTTATGGAACCAGAAACTGTTCTAAATCTCTTCGATTCCAGGTGGTTCCACCTCGGGATCATCGGAAATCCACCGGAAACCTCAATCTCAGCCGCGCCGCCACCATTCCCCCAAATATCAAATCAAAAGGTTTCGCGCCAAATTTCGTCTCTCGCGAGATCGAAGAGCGACGAGCTGTCGAGTCTCACAGCACGGAACCCCTCTCCCGATTCAGTCCTCAAAACCCCCCACCTCCAGACCATTTTCTCCGACAGGGAGTTCTCAATTTCATCGGAAACTCCGAGGATTCCGGTGGCGAGGAAATCCGGCGTCGACGGAAGGAGGAAGAAGCGGCTGAGCAAGAGCATGTCGGAGCTGGAATTCGAAGAGGTGAAGGGATTCATCGACATTGGGTTCGTTTTTTCGGAGGAAGACAAGGTGGATTCGGCCCTGGTTGAAATCATTCCAGGTCTGCAGAAATTAGGGCAGAAAATTGAATCGCGTGATAGGGAAATTGAGGAAGCTTCTAGAATGAGGGCGAAGCCGTATCTATCGGAAGCGTGGGAGTTTTACGAAGAGGAAAGATTGATGAAATGGAGGGTTCCTTCTTCTGCAACTAGTGAGATGGAAATCAAAGATAATCTCAAATCTTGGGCCCACACAGTGGCTTCTGCTGTTAGATGATGAGATTAGTGTTAAATTTTCTTCTTTTTTTAATTTAAGTAGCGTTTTATGTTGGTTTTTCTTCTTTTTTTTTTGTATAGTTCAAAACTCAAATTCAAATTCTTCCAATTTTAGTTTGTAAATATCAAATTGAGCTGCATTGTTTGTATTTTCAAATTGACACATTCATTTATTCATATTATATGTATGTATGTGTGTGTATCTTTTGATGGGAGTTTTTTGTCATATTACATGTGTTATGCTTTGATTTTGCTTCTAATATGTGATCAAAATTGAATCTTGATTTCCATGGATGAGATTTGTGTTTTATTACATTTTGTCATGTGGATAATTCTCATTGCTTGTCAGAAACCCATCACCATAATACTTCCATGGATTAATAGTATTTCAGTATTTGTCCTGATTATTATAGTTTTACAGTGACTGGGTAGTTTAGAATCGAGTTCACGAGTACTATATACTAACGAGTTTTCGATACTATGGAAGAGGTTGCTGATGATTGGCTTCATTCCAGATTGTTGATGTTCAGCAACAATGTCTATACAAAACATTGAGAGCTGATGTTTCCTTTCCTTTGCAATGTTTTCCATAGAGCATTCAGTTTTAATCCATTCTTCTTTTCCTTCCAAGCATTAATTCACTTTTCTTTCAAGCTTTTCCTGTTGGCCTTAATCAAGTCTACCAAGGTAGTGATGCATTTGCTTATTCTTGAGAAATTCCTTGTGCTTCTGTTTGATGACACTATTCAATCTCTAATGCCTTGTTATTGTTACCTTTTGTCTTCAGATATGCTGCAGTGTCCAGTTCCTTCCTTGGAGATCTTGGGAAGGTATTCTCAATAATATATCTAATTCTAAATGAGTAAAAATAAAATCTTATCTATCTGTGCCTTGTGCTTTGCTCTTTGAATGTTCTACTTATCTATCTTTGTTTTTGCTGTCATCACTGTTTTTTGAAAATAAAATTATCAACTTTGGTATCTGTATCATTACCTTGTGCTTTGGTCTGTGTTTTTATTGGATGCTCATTTTCTCACATAATGCCAATGACTTGTTCCAAGACATTGACTTGCAACTCTTTGGCACCATTTGTTACCCTTGTCATTTCCTGGCACTTCACTGCAATTTAATAGCCAGAAATTGGCTGCCGCAACATGCTAAACAAGCTCAATTCACTCTACAACCATGATATCCCACCCTCTTTACTTCTTCTTCCTTATCTCTATACATTCGACACTCAAAACCACCAGCACCTCCACCGTGGAAGCGTACACTGCCACGGAACTAATCCTCCTTAGCTGCGGCGCATCAGCAACCACAAACGACATCAGCCTCCGGAGCTGGGACACTGATCAAGGTTCGAAATACACGCCATCAAATGCCCCCTCCATATCTTCATCATCCGATGCTTCCACCATGGAATCTTCGGTTTTTCCAGTCCCTTACGGGACTGCTCGAGTTTTCCACTCCCCTTTCACATACACTTTTCCCCTCACTGAAGGCCAGAAATTCCTCCGCCTTTACTTCTATCCCAACGTCTACTCGGACATTGACACTCGTCTATCTTTATTCTCTGTCAATGCAAATGCCTTCACCCTGTTTACAAACTTCAGTGCTTTCCTTCATTCTAAGAATTTAACACGACCTTCTTTTATGGTGGAATTCGTTGTTAACATCGGAGCAACCCAAAAACTCGATCTAACCTTCACCCCCAATCCAAACTCCTCTGCTTTTGTAAATGGA
Source organism: Salvia hispanica (assembly GCF_023119035.1). Lineage (NCBI taxonomy): Eukaryota > Viridiplantae > Streptophyta > Magnoliopsida > Lamiales > Lamiaceae > Salvia > Salvia hispanica. The sequence continues at coordinate 43,079,861 of NC_062970.1, read as the reverse complement.
ATCGAGATTGTGTCGGTCCCAGATAAACTCTACCTTTCGGAAGAAGGCGTGGAAATTAGATTTGTGGACAGGCTGTTTGATCTCAACAGCGGCACGGCTTTGGAGAATCTTTACCGGCTGAATGTGGGTGGCGGCGCTGTAGACATAGGAGAAGATAGTGGCCCCACTCGTGGCATGTTTCGAAGATGGAGTCCTGATGATGACTACATATTCCACGGCGATTATGGGTTTACGCAGCATGACGAGGGAGTTGTGATCAACTACACCAACCGTACTCCTTCCTACACTGCTCCGCCTAAAGTATACAAATCTGCTAGAACTATGACCAACATCAGCATAAGTTTAGAGTGGGGATTTCCAGTTGATTCTGGATTCTACTATCTGCTCCGTTTCCACTTTTGTGATTTTCGGCACGTAAAGGCAAACGACGTGACGTTTACAGTAAACGTCAATAATCAGACGGCAGATCCTGACGTTGATGTCATCTTCATGGCCGGCGGCCCTGATATTCCCATCTTCAAAGACTACATAACATGGGTTCCTGATGTTGGAAATCGTGGAAAGCAAGACCTGCGGCTATCTTTGGTGCCTTGCCTTGTGCCAGGACCAAGATATATTAGCGCTTGGCTGAATGGCTTGGAAATTTTCAAACTCAATGATTCGGCAGGAAGTTTTGCTGCATCCAACCCTGAACTCGTTGTCGACTCACCACCGGTGTCGCTAGTGAGGAACCTACCGGCGGCAGCGAAGAAGAAGAAAATTGGTGTTGTGGTGGGGAGTGTTATCGGCGTAGTTGTGGCGGTTGCAGCCGTGGCTATGTTGATTATGCGGCGGTGGAAAGTGAAGGACGCAGGCACGAGTGTCACCAACTCATTGTGGTCGTTGGTGTCACTTTCGACGGAGTCAAGGTCCACTTCTGATACATGCAGGTATTTGTCCATCGACGAGATCAAGGCCGCCACCAGCAACTTCGACGACAGCTTCGTCATCGGCAGGGGAGGCTTCGGACGCGTCTACAAAGGCCTCATCCGCAACGTGCCTGTCGCAATCAAGAGGCTCAACTCCACCTCCAGGCAAGGCACTCGCGAGTTCCTCACCGAGATCGACGTGCTCTTCAAGCTTGGCCACCTCCACCTAGTTTCCCTCGTCGGCTACTGCGGCGACGATGGCGAGATGATCCTGGTGTACGACTATATGGCACACGGCAGCCTCCGCGACCACCTCTACAACTCCGAAAAGTCACCCTTGACGTGGAAGCAGCGCCTCCAGATCTGCGTGGGCGCCGCCAAGGGGCTGGACTACCTCCACAGCAGTGGCACCATCATCCACCGCGACGTCAAGTCCAGTAACATCCTTCTCGATGAGAATTGGGTGGCCAAGGTGTCGGACTTCGGCCTCTCCAAAATGGCCAAGTCCACACACGTTAGCACGGTCGTCAAAGGCAGCTTGGGTTATGTTGACCCAGAGTACTACCGCCGGAAACAGCTGACGTTGAAATCCGATGTGTACTCGTTCGGGGTGGTTTTGCTGGAAGTCTTATGTGCAAGGCCGCCGATAATCGCAACATTACCAAGAGAGCAAGTGAATTTAGCAGAGTGGGCTGCATTTTGCTATGGGAAAGGGACAGTTGATCAGATTGTGGATTCCAATCTCAAGGGCCAGATTGCAGCTGAATGCTTGAGCAGTTTTACAGAAATAGCCGTAGCATGCCTCGTGGAGAAGGGGATTGATCGGCCATCGATGAACGACATTGTTAGGAAATTGGAGTTTGTAATGCAGCTCCAAGTGAATGGAGGTGCACAGCCGTTGATTGGGATTAGCGCGAGTAACGCGACGGACGAGGACACGTGTTCTAGATCGAAGAGCAGCGAATTCCAGCAGCAGTGAAAAACTCAACCTGTTAGGCTGCTGAATAATTTCTCTAAGATGGAGTATTTCATTTTTATTTTTACTATAATCATATTTTAGGGCATGAGATAAGGTAGTTAGCATGTGGCCTGACCCTACATAGAAGACAATATACTATAGATATTTTTAATTTGTATTGTGGAAAAGATTATCAATATAAACGAACCACATTATTTTAAGAAGCCCTTTCTAAAGACAGAAAAAAACAAAATCTTGACTGGAATATAATGAAGGTTGGGTCATGACTGAAGACAAAAGTAAAATGAGACTAGTAAAATGTTACTAATATATATGTTTGTGTATTGTTTTCCAGTAAATAATATCATTACATTCTCAGTAGTTTAATAGGTGAGGATCTAAATATGCAGAATCATCATAGAGGAAGCAAAGAAGACCTGGATTTTTAATCGTATGTGACCACTGCATTAAATAGTTAGAAGAAGTTGTAATCTTGAAAACACCTTGAAATTCGAATGATGAGGAGTATATTGAGGATCTAAATAATTGAGAAAATTGAGGAAATGGAGGGTTCCTTCTTCCAACAAGTGAGTTGGAAATCAAAGATAATCTCTAATATTGGGCCCACACAGTGGCTTCTTCTGCTGTAAGATGATGAGATCATGAGATGAGTTCACTTGGGATGGCTCCAGTCATTTCTCTAGTGGGACACATAGAAATAAGGTAACTGATAACTGATCACCCCGAGCTAACTCAGATGAATTGTTATTGCTGCACTGACAGAGCAAACCTCATCTCTTCAGCACATGGTTAGTTAGTTTGATGGGATGTCATTGTCTACGAATGGAAAAACTCATGTAAAGTTTGGATGAAATTTTTAGGACAGATGCTGGATCCATCCACAGTTTCTGTGATTGGTTGGTCTTCTTTTACAGGGTTCACTTTCTGACATGTTTGCAAACGAAAACATTGAAAATATTGTTCTTCTTGGAAGCACTAGAGTTGGCAGTCGATGTGTAATCCAAATTTCGGCTGGTTTCATGATCTTCATCGCTTCTAGGTAAGCAATGCTGCCCATATCATATCATCGAATTCTGCAAACCGAGTAAAACAGGTTGAGTAGAGATACTGACTAAGTTTGAATATGTGCAGGCAAGTTTGGAGCATTATTTGCATCAATACCTTTCACTATATTTGCAGCTATATGGAGTATTGTGTTATGCTCGGCCTTGTTGGTGAGCGTTCTGTTATCTTGTTGTTGTTCCAATGTAAAATGTGATCGATTGATTGATTGTGCATGGATGATGGACATGGTGCAGCGTCTGTGGGGCTGGCGCTCTTGCAGTTCACGAACATAAACTCGTTGAGGAACATCTTCATAGTTGAGGTGTCTCTCTTACTCGGCCTCGGACTGTCCATTCCCGAGTACTTCAGACTTTAGAGAATACACGAGTGCTGCTCTTCATGGCCCTGCCTGCTCATACAAGTTTTTGTTTTTTTTTTTTAATCTTGATATTCCCTAAAATATGAGCCCATGATTTAATGGGGTGGTACTTTTGCCTCTAAAATAATTACTCCATTTTACTACTAGTTCGTAGTTTCATGTTCATGTGAGGCAATAAATGTAGATTAACCATCGATTTTAGGAGCATTCATTATGGTAGTAGTAAATAATGTGACATTGTTAAAACAAATGAAAATTTCAATAATTTATCGGAGCCTAAAAAGAAAATGCATGTTAATGCTGAAATAGTCAAATTGAATTGTCACAATTTAGAGGCAATGGGCGGAATTCGGAAAGATGGATTTCAACATTTATTTTCTAGATTTCAATTGTTAAATAAAATTTTACTTTCGAGTTTGTAATTATTAATTAATATTTAAATAAAATAACTAAAGAGAATTTTAGTTTTGCATCTAAAATATAGGTTGATTTTAACAGTCATAAAAATAGGGGAGTGAATTTTAGATGGATAAATATTTTATTGAACCAACAGAAACTAAATTCAACTTTAAGTGAATCTAAATATACGACTGATATTATTATTCTTAAAAAGCATTAAAAATCCACCCTGAGAATACCTGTTTCCAGCTATAGGCGTATTGGGTTTCGGACCACCAACGGTAGGTAGTCTAATCCCCACCATCATCCTCTCCGGCATGAAATCCCTCCACTCCCTCACTCTCTCCCACACAAATCTCACCGGAAATCTCCCCAAACACTGGCATTCCTCAAATCTCACCTTCATCGATCTGTCCACCAACAATCTCAAGGGGAAAATCCCCAATTCACTCACCCAATTAGAGAATCTCCTGCATCTGAATCTCTCCTCAAATTCCCTCAACGACACGATCCCTTCCACAATCGGCGACTTGACCTCTCTCCAGAATCTCTCCCTTTCATCCAATTCCCTCTCCGGCCCGATTCCGGAATCCCTAGCTGCAATGGCGGCGCTGACGCATCTCGATCTGAGCTCAAACCAGCTCAATGGCACAATCCCCAATTTCATCAGAGACATGAAGAAGCTGAAGCACCTGAATCTCGCCAGCAATTCCTTCCATGGAGTGTTGCCTTTCAATTCAACGTTTATACAGCGATTGGAGGTGTTCAAGGTCGGTGAAAATTCGAATCTTTGCTACAACCACACGGTTTTGGGGTCGAAATTGAAGCTGGGGATTGCCGCCTGTGATAAGCACGGGCTGCCGCTGTCGCCGCCGCCGGCGAAGGATTCGTCGGCGGATGACTCGAGCGATGGGGATTATAACGATGATGAAGATGAGAATTCGGGGGAGAATAAGAAGCATAGCGGTGGGCCGAGTAAGGTTGTTCTTGGTTTTGCAATTGGGATTTCTTCGATTGTGTTCTTGATTGTTTTCTTGGTTCTTTTAGCTAAGTGTTGTAAATGAGATTGAATTTTATTTTTTTTTCTTGGTTGATTAGGTTAGGGGATTATGATTTATTGTGACATTAAAAAGATGAGTTCATTGAGTTTGTTTCTGTATGATTTATTTTGGAGCAAGAATTTCGAGAAAGAGAAAGGGGTGAAATGAAAGGATGATTCTTTTTTTTTTTGTATGTGTGTGTGTGTTTGTGAGGAGTAGTGATTCTTTTGACTACTTTTTTCGTAGTCTTGTGATGTGGTGAAGAATGAAAGTGGAAATGAAAGGATGTTTTCTTACACTTTTACTATGTTTAGATGCAAGAATTCTGTTTTTGGATCATTTTCTTGATCCGGGTCTTTTCATCTTTTTTTGGACTGGTTGATTTGATTAATTGAATTATGAAAGGTTGTAGTAGTAGTAGTAGTAGTACTAGTTTTTTCCTTGCGAGTTGCAAGAAAGAGTGTTGCCACTTTGATTTGGTAAATCAAGTCTTTGATTTGGTAAGTTAGGTGTTTGATTTGGGCAATAGTAGTTTTTTGTTTGATGACTTGTTATTTTGTTGGACTTTTTATTTCAACACAAGTATGTTATTGAAAGTCACTCAAATAAGTTGACATACTAGTGCTACTACTATTTCATTTAAAGTTGTCATATGGTTGTCATTTCTCTCTTTTTTTTTGGTATATCAATTTTGGAGGCAAAGAGTTGCATACCTTTAATGAAGGATGCGTGCAGTTGTAGGTTTATGTGGCTTTTTGAGGAGTTTTTTCCTTCAAGACTTTGGTTCATGTCTTTAATGGGTAGGACATGAATTGAATTATCTAAGTTCACTCGAATAACTTTGCAAAGAATCATATCTATCTTGCTTCCTATTTAATTTTTATCTACCAAACCTAACGTGGTAGTGTTATTGTTTGGGTTGGGCACTTGGACATGCATGTGGATGTGGGAACCTTCATCCCATTTTATGGTGTTCTACACTTGTGTACAAATATTAGTTCTTGTATTTTAATTTAATACTATGACAATTATGAATCCAAATTAACTATATCTAACTTTAGTACTAGTATAATTAAGTGGATGATATCATACGTATAAACACATGATTATGGGCCATTAGTCATGTGCTCCGTTTGCTACTTGGGTTGGGATCAACATCATTGTATCTTCCCTGGAAAATCAAGTTTGCAATCTAATTTCACTTCCAAATCCAATTTTTTTTTCTTTTATTTTGGGGAGGTCATAATTAAATCTTAAACATGCAAAATTTTACACGTCATCCGTCTCGTAGTAATTGTCACACTTTCCTTTTTGGTTTGTCTCATAAAAGATGTCACATTTCTTCCTTTAGAAAAAGTTCCCTCTCACATCAATTACAAAATTATATTTTCTCTCACCACTTAAGACACAAAATAACATCTCCTAATATCTTGTGTCATCTCACAAGTGTGACATCTACTATGGGACGGAGGAAGTACTATAAAAAAAAGGTTCGTAAATCGTAATTTAGGCATCGACCATGTGCAAACCAAAACATAACTAATTTTAACTTTGCTTTAGGATCTTGGTACATCAAAGGGATTATTTCATGATTAATTGAATAGTGTTAAAACCATGGAAAAGATAATTAGATAGTAGGGAAAAGGAAAGTAGAGGTCTGACGAATAACGAAGCTAACATGCAAACATAACTATACTATTATTTCATTATTCGACTTAATTCAGAAACGAAACTAAAAGCACTAGATTTGGCAATACATTAGTAGGATATTGTTTCCTTTAGTAATCTACAATTTCACTTCCCTGTTTGGGACTTAAGATTTAGTGGTCAAGTTTTTTTGTCTTACCATTTTTATAATAACTTTTTAGTAGTATATATTATATATTATTTGAATTTTTACTTACCAAACATTGATCATACAAGATTTAGTAGTATATATTATTTGAATTTTTACTTACCAAACATTGATCATACTTGATGAGCTATATTATTATTTTTTACTACTATAATAATTTAATAAAATTGCAGTAGTTATTCTATAAATTTCTATTTCAAATAACTATTAATTCTAATATAGGAGTAGTAAGTATTTTATTTTATTTAATATTATCTCCATCCCATAATAATATGTGCATTTAAAATGACATAGAATTAACGAACAATTTAAGTAAAAGAATGGAAGAGAACAATAATTAAAGTACTCACTCCGTCCCCCATAATTTTACCCACTTTGACCCGATACGGGTTTTAAGAAATCTAATGGAAAGTGACTTGAAAAAGTTAGTGGGATGTGGGTCCTACTTTTAAAATGTTAGTTTTATAATAAAATGTGAGTAGAAATGAGTTAGTGGAATATGAGTACCAAAAATGGTAAAAGTGAAGTGTGTAAAATTATGGGGGACATTATGAGGGACGGAGGGAGTAGTTTTCAGTGGATATACACAATTCTTTGCATTTTAGTAGTATTTTTACTGCAAAACTTCACCAGAAAATATGGGAGGATGCCTTTAAATCCGCATACCGTTCTTCAATTTCCATGGTTCTCTGCATTCAGCCCACTCAGATTCCGGCAATCATACTTCTCAATTAAAGGTAGTAATATAATCTCGCCTCATCTCTTCGATTACGTCAATTCGCTGCTGTGTAGATACGCTTTTGCAAATAGCAGGTATATTTGCTGTACTGCTAATTTATTTGGCGGTATTATGCTTCTTTAGGTTTTCTTTGGAATCATGATTGAATTCGAGCTTGGGATAACAAAATTTTTAGTACTAGTGTTTTTGTGATGTAACCCTCGATCAGCTCCGCCTTCATTTCTGCAAATTTGGTATACATTGGGTGATTTACTAATTAATGTGGATCATTCCCTGTAGGTTTTACTAATGTGAATTCGTTAGCACGTCATGTAAATCTGTTTCCAACACCAAACTGAGGTATGATTTCTTGATGCAGCTTGTTCAATTTGGCAGAAATATCTGATCGATCTTTGGTATTGAGCATAAGAGCTGATGATGGAATGAAAGGAATGCATAATAAAAAGAACCCTTATTCGGGAAGGGCACCTAAAACAGAGGGGGCGGATGATGGTACTCAATCTTCAAATTACATTCAAATATGATATACCAACTGCTGCAAATTGCATTCAACATCTCTCGTTGCTTCAAGCTAAGGTTATTTAGTGACTAAACATCAGTCAAACCATAATCAGCACTTCTCAGTAAAACCTTAGTGCCGCCCCCATCCTCACCTCATACTCCTTGCTAAACTAGGCCTCCAGTAATGGCACCATCGCACCAACTGAAAACGCAAGAGCCGTCACCTGAATCGTATTCTGCAAACCCCCTTTCTTCTCATTGCTCATCATGGGCGATGCGGTTGAGGCAAGACCGGCATTGGTGCCCAGCACTGCAGCACAGAGCCACTTGGAGCATGTGGAGTAGTCGAATTCTTGCTCAGTGGATTCGCTTGTGTTGCCTATGACTAGAGAGTATTGCATCAGAGAAGGATTTGTCAAGAAGAGAGATTTTGCAGCAAGATATTGATGTGCTCTCCTGTCGCCTTATATCAGCTTGCATCAGCCATCAAGTATGACAATGCCTCGGTCTTAGGCATCACTCGGGTAAATTGGTTGACTCATCTTTGCTTTCAAATTACCTAGTTGATAGAGACATCCGATTTACGGTAGGCAACACCCAATTTTTACAGTCCGTCATATTTTGTTTGGGTAGCCGATGCTCATTTTAGGACTTCGGTTTAGGATTTGTTTTGCTTAATGAGCTCTCTTTTTTTTGGCTACTTGTGATCTTCAAATATTGATTCGAGTATTTTGTATTGTTTGGTATTTGTGATCTTCATTATTTGTTTGAGGATTTTATATTGTTTGCTATGTGGGTCTTTGGACTTGTTGTGTGCGGGGAAGATTGATACATCTACGGATTTGAAATTGCTTTGTGAGGCTTATGTTTGGTGATTGTTACTTGATTTTTCGTCTTTTATTGCCTTCTGTATTTTTATTTTAGTATAGTTGATGGTGTATTGGTTTTGCTATTATATCACTGTCGATTATCTTCACAGCTTCCGGCTGTGACTATTTTTCATTCATTGAAAAGAATATTATTCCGACTAACATAATATTTTTTTAAATGAAATTTTAATGACTTTATTGCGGAAAAATATTATTCCAGATTTGGTTTTCATTTCTAATTGGAGAATATCATCTCTAAGGTTTCACTCATTTGTTTGAAGACAAATGGAAAAGAAGAACATGTCTACTAGTTGACATTTATACCACTAATGACCTGCTAACAAGAGTATAAAAGAATAACACGTCTACTTTGTTCTTCATCGCACGTTAATTGGAGAACCTTGTAATTAAAAACTGCCTACATAGTTGACAATTAAGCCACTAATCTGCTAATCACATGCTAATTAATGTTGTTATGTTTATACTTCCTCTCTTGTTTCTTTCGCTCATTCTTTCTTCACATCAAAGTGTTGACCAAATTAACAATCAAAGCTCGGAATTGTTGCAATGGCAGAGGCAGTGGTGTCGATTGCTCTACAGACCATTCGTGATTTGCTATTGGAAGAGGGAAGGTTTTTAGCTGGTGTGGGCGACCAAGTGAAGGATCTTGAGAGGCAGCTCAAAGAGATGAAGTGTTTCCTCCAAGACGCTGACAAACGACGACATGAAAGCAGAACCTCTTCAATTGGATCTCGGAGATTAGAGATCTCGTCTACAGATCCGAATCCGCCATTGAAAGACATGCAGCTTATCATGTTTCTTCAAGGAGAAGAGGCCTCACACAGTTCGTCTGCAAATATTCCTGTATTTTGACAGATTGCAACAAACTCTACCAATTAGGCTCCGAGATTTCACAAATTACATTAAATCTGGAGAGGATACGCAACGATATGCAAGCAATCGGAATAAGAAGAAGCATAATCATCAATCCAAATGGAGAGGGGCAAAGCTCGGCTAGAAACAACATGTCAAGGAAGACTTTCCCCGATTTGGAGATGGGAGATTGCTTCCTAGGCATGGAGGATGAGCTGAAGCAGCTTGTTCATCACCTAGGGATAAACACAGAGGATCGGATTATATCAGTGTGGGGAATGGGAGGCTCAGGCAAGACCGCAATTGCCAAGAAGCTCTACAACGAGACGACAGACTTTGATCGCTTGGCGTGGGTTTGCATTACGCAGCAATGCGAGAGTCGGTCAGTTTGGGAGGATGTTCTGAGGCAACTAGAGAATCCAAAGAAGAAGAATATTTCAAGTGTGAACAGTGAGCCACGAATAACAGGGGAGGTTTCGAGTCTGAGCAACTTAGAGTTGATTCAGAGACTAAGTGAGATACAAAGATTAAAGCGATGTCTCATAGTTTTGGATGATGTTTGGGAACTTTCTCATTGGCATGAGTTGAAGCATCCATTCACAGCCCACGATTCGCAGAGCAAACTATTAGTGACAACACGGAAACAAAAGGTTGCAGAGATTGGATTGGCAGTCAAACATGGTCTTTTGCATATGGATGCTGCATTGGAACTACTCAAATACAAAGCATTTCAGCATGGAAACATTCCAGGTCGGTAGCATTAGTGGTATATTTACAAACGCAAATTAGTGTCTTTAATTGCATTAAAATACGTCCTTAGCCATTCTTTTTTTTTTTTTGTAGTGAAGCTAGTGAGAAAATTATGATTAGAGAGAAAATCATAGTATGGATAGAGATAAAATTATAGACAAATGAATTTATAAGTCTATATTCGAAAACAAAGCATAGTAGAACTATTTTGTGAATTCTCCATATGGATATATAAATTAAGTTGAGTAAAATATTTTAAAGTGCTTAAAGCTTATTGGAGCTTATTTTGAACAACTCTTACCTTGTTTTTAAGAACATGTAAACTTTATCAAACACCTGCATAATCAATTTCAATATTCAATTGATCGTCATTTATGAGTAATTCAATATGCAGACTTTGCATTGGAAGAAAGCTTTGAGAAAATTGGGAAGGAAATGGTGCAAAAATGTGGTTATTTGCCGTTGGCAATTTCTTTACTTGGCGGGGTATTGAGAAATAAAAACTTGATGGTGGAGTGGAAGTTAGTAAATGAGGATATCAAAGAAGTCATGTATAGAGATGAAAAGCAGATTGATGGAGTGCTAAACTTAAGCTATGAAAGTCTACCCTATTATTTGAAGCCTTGCTTTCTCTATATGGGTATCTTCAACGAGGACGAAACCATACTTGCTTTGGATCTATATACGATGTGGATAGCACAAGGCATGATTTCATATGAGAGCACTGGAGACAAGAAGGAAAGTTTAATGCACATCGCAGAACTGTACTTAAATGAGTTGGCCTCCAGGTCCATCGTTCAAGTTGAAATTCGGTTAGCTTATGATGTCACAAATAGAAACGGAAAATATTTTGCATGCAAACTTCATGACGTAGTACGAGAACTATGTTTGAAATTGGGGAAAATGGAGGATTTTGGTGTGCAGAGTATGGAGTATCAAGGTGGGAAGCTTAGTACCTTACTAAAGGAAGCTTCCTCACATATGAAAATACAACATTTGGCTATCCATTTCAGAAGTGAAGTCGAACACGAGCGTACAGTCACTTGCCCAAAAGATAGTAGCAAACATACTAGGTCTCTACGAATATCCAATCTCATAGGATCGAATGTTGTTGAGTTTCCCCCACAAAGTATAGTTGATTTTCAGAAATTTAAAATGTTGAGAGATCTAGTTATCATGAGATTCAAATTTGCAGGAGGAAAGTTACCGAGAGGAATCACTAAACTTGTTCACCTTAGATGTTTGCGTCTAGAACGATGTGAACTTGCTAAGCTACCGTCATCCATGAGGAATTTGGTATATATGGATACCCTTGATTTAACAGGTTCAGCGAATGTTGAAGTTCCAAATGTTTTTAAGGAGATGTTGCAATTAAAACACTTGCTTCTTCCTATCTATGAAAATGAAAACATTAGAAATTATCGACTAAGATTGGATGAGGAAGTATATGAGTTGGAGACTCTAGTATGCTTTGATAGTAGATACCATGAACTTAAATGTATGGGCAGAATGAAGAATCTCCAACGTTTTATGGCAATAATACACGATAATGAAAGCTTGTCGGCTATCATGAATGGCATTATGAACTGGAACAAGATACGGGATTGTTCTGTTTCTATTGAAGGAAGTTGCAACTTAACAAGTGAGCAAATGCTGGAGAAGGCTTTGACATGTCCCAATCTTTATGATTTGAGTATCTGCTTGAAGTTAGGGAAGGCGCTGGCAGAGTGCGGGAGTGATCTGTTGAGCTCGAAACTTGGGTGTTTGGATATGTTTGATTCCGAGATTGTGGATGATCCAATGGGGATACTAGGAAAGCTTCCTTGCTTGATACAATTGCGATTATATTGGGAATCATTTATTGGGGAGAAGATGAGGTGTCCAGCAAACAGTTTTCTTCGCCTCAAGAGGCTAACACTAAGAGGTTTACCAAAGTTGAGGGAGTTGAGAGTAGAGGCAGGAGCCTTGCCCCTTCTCTCTAAATTAACAATTGGAGAGTGTTCTTGTCTGAAGATGGTTCCGGAGGGATTGAGAGCGATTTCCACCCTTCATATACTCGTAATTAAAGAAATGCCAGAATTGAAAAATAGGGTATCACCATCGGGACAGGATTTCCACAAAGTCCGCCATGTGCCTTCTATTATCACCAAGGACTAGTCGTCACCAGGTATCTCATTTGACATTTCTCACATTTTTCTGTCTTCAAATTTGATGTGTTTTCATGGTTGCAACCATTTGATGGTTGGTTTATAATTATATGCCATGAAACTATTTGGGAAAATAAAATCATAAGCACTGATCCTGTCTTATATTTTTATTCGATGTTTATAAAAGGATTGGAGGTGTTTAAAGTCGGTGAAAATTTGAATCTTGGGATTGCTGCTTGTGATAAGCACGGGGCTGCCGCTGTCGCCGCCGCCGGAGAAGGATTCATGTTTGGCGGATGAGTCGAGCGATGGGAATATGATGATGAAGATGAGAATGTGGGGGAAAAGAAGAAGCGTAGCAATGGGCCTAGTAAGGTTGTTCTTGGTTTTGCGATTGGTATTTCTTCAATTGTGTTCTTGATTGTTTTCTTGGTTCTTTTAGCTAAGTGTTGTAAATGAGATTGAATTTTTTTTCTTGGTTGATTAGGTTAGGGGATTATGATTTGATGTGACATTAAAAAGATGAGTTCATTGAGTTTGTTTCTATGATTTATTTTGGTGCAAGAATTTCGAGAAAGAGAAAGGGGTGAAAATCGAAATGAAAGGATTATTCTTTTTTTTTTGTGTGTGTTTGAAGAGGTAATTCTGTTGACTACTTGTGATGTGGAGAAGAATGAAAAAGGGTAAAAACAAATAAGAATATAAAACTGGCTGATTTCACTTTTTAATGCTGTTGGCTTTACTTTAAAATAGTACTATACCTCTTCAACTTTGTTTATGTTTAGATGCAAGAATCTGTTTTTTTGATCATCTTCTTGAGCTGTACTATTTTTTTTGGACTGGTTGATTTGATTCATTGAATAATGATAGTTTTTTCCTTGCGAATTGCAAGAAAGTGTGACTTTGATTTGGTAAATTAAGTGTGTTCTTGTTTTGATTTGGGAAGTAATACTAGTAGTAATTTTTTGTTTGGTGAGTTTATTTTGTTGACTTTTTATTTCAACAAATGTTGTCTCTGACCATATCTCAATGAAAATCACTCGAATAAGATGACATATAGTAGTAGTACTATTTTATTTGCATAGGAGTTGGATTTGATAATATTTCATTTAAAATTGCCATATGGTTCTCATTTCTCTTTGTTTTGGGTGTGTCAATTTTGGAGGCAAAGACGTGCATTCCTTTAATGAAGGGAGCGTGCAATTGAAGGTTTATGTATCTTTTTGAGGAGTTTTTGCCTTGGTTCATGTGTTTAATGGGTAGGGCATGAATTCATTTATCTAACTCTGCAAAGAATCATATCATGGTCATCTTTCCTTTTTTGTTTGTTCTAGTCAAGATGACCACTTTCTATTGTTGGAAATAATCTACTCTCTCATCTCTCCTCATTAAAATATTCAACTACTTTTTTTTTTCTCTACTTTATTCAATCTAACAACACTTCATAAAATCTCATGCCACTCAAGAATGTGGTTATCTTGAGTGGACGGAGGGAGTATTTAATTTTATCTACCAAACCTAACGTGTTAGTATTATAGTTTGGGTTGGGCACTCGGACATGCATGTGGATGTGGGAACCTTCATCCCATATTATGGTGCAAATATTAGTTTCTTTATTTTTTTAATTTCGAGGTCTTGTTAATATGACAATTATAAATTCAAATTAAATATGGGCAAAACACATTCTTAGGTCCTTATACTTTAATCAAAATGTTAATTAAGTCCTACAATTTTTTCGTTTTAATAAGTCCTTATACCTTTCTGATAAATTTCATTACATCCTCGTACAATTTTTTCGTTTTAGTAGATCCTTAAACTTTGATTATAACTTTTATTAGGTCCTTATGCAATTTTTTATTTTAAGATATTTTTTTACTTTTATTTTAGATAATAATTATATTTAATTAAATTCAATGAACCTTTTAATTTTATTATTTAACTTATCTTATGATTATAAATATTCAGGGAAACATATCTTTCAATATAAATATAAATAATTAATTGAAAATTCGGATAGTTATTCTAAAAAAAATTTCGATTTTAATCTTCAATCATCACGGTTAATCTTTTTATTATTCTCTACAACTTATTGAGATTATTGGATAACAAGATGATATTATCTTTATAGACTATGCTAAGTTAAATAATGGAATATTAAAAAGTTCATTAAGTTTAATTAAATTTAGATTATTATCTAAGATAAATGTAAAATAGTCCCTAAAATAAAAGATTGTACAAGGACCTAATGAAAGTTATGATAAAAGTATAAGGTCCTACTAAAACAAAAATATGTACGAGGACCTGATAAAAATATTGTGAAAAGTATAAGGACCTATTAAAATGAAAAAATTGTACAATGATCTAATGAACATTTTGACTAAAGTATAAGGACCTAAGAATGTATTTTTCCATTAAATATATCTAATTAGTGACTTTTTAGCATAACACACACATGATCATGGCCATTAATCATGTGCTCCGTTTGCTACTTGGGATGTGGAACATTATATAGCATGGAAAGTCGAGTTTGCCACCTAATCTTCCTCTTTATAAATACACTGAGCTTCGTAATTTAGGGAAAGGACCTACACTATAACTAAAACCTAACACATTTCAACCTTTAACGTCCAATATTGTGCTACCAACTTTGCTTCTTATGAGAGAATAACTATATATCTATCTTCTTAAGCTCTTGCTATATTAAAGGAGTGGTCTTGTAGAATAACAAAGATCACATGCAAATAAGAAATTTTTTATTTTGACTTGATTTTGGAGCGAAACTACAAACACCAGATTTGGCAATATAAGGATATTGTTTTCTTTAAAGAGTGCCATTTGCGGAAATATATAATTTAATTATCAGTACACAATTTAGAAATTTATTTCACTTCCCTATTTGAGACTGAAAGATCATGTTTTTTTGGCTTACCGTTTTTATAATAACTGAAGTATAAACTTAGAATAAAAAAATTATCGTACTCGATGACGTATATACTGTATTATTTTTTAATTTAATAAAATGATATGCATAAAAGTATTGTATATTACTTTATAAAATTATAAATTTTCAAATAAATATTAATTTCAATATATAAAAAATTGAATTACACTAATTTCTGGATTGGATAATATACACGTACGGATTGTGCGAGATGAGGTGTATGTGACTTCGCTGATTCTTTGCATTTTATTCTCACTGCAAAACTTCGCCAGAAAATATGGGAGGATGCCTTCTCAATCCGCACTCCGTTCTTCAATTTCCATTTCTCTCTGCATTCGCCCCACTCGGATTCCGGCAACCATACTTCTCAATTAAAGGTACTAATTAAATCTCGCCTCATCTCTTCGATTATTTCTTTTCCCTGAATTTTCGATTACGTCAATTTGCTGCTGTGTAGATTCGTTCCTTTTCAAATTGCAGTTGGTATTTTTTTAGCTTTATCGTTAATATGGGTGGAATTATGCTTCCTTATGTTGCTCTTTGGAATCATGATTGGATTCGAGATTGGGATAACAAGAATTTTAGTAGTACTAGTTTTTGGTGAGGAAACCCTCAATCTGCTCGCGACAGAGCCTTCATTTCTGCCAATTCTGTTTCACACTGTTCAAGAGCTATCAATCACAAGAAATTTGGTGCATTACGTCATACATTATGTGGAAATTAATTTTTCCCCTTATCCATGCGATGCAAGATATGATATTTGCTAGGATATTACCTCGCGTTCAGTTCGTTGGACAAGATAATAATGAGATACAACATGGGATAAGCTAAAATGAGGTTTATCCAGGTTTAAGTTAGTCATAGGAGTGGAAGCGAGATGGATAATCATGAGATACAATGTAATGTTGACGTTGTGGAGAAAAATGCAACCGAACAAGAGAAGGTTAGATTTGACCTTTAGTCACACGTAAACATGACAACCAAATGACCCCTTAATGTATTTGCATCTATCTCTTTTTTTCTCCACAGTTTTTGTGAATTCATTAGCACTTCGTGTGAATCTGTTTCCAACACCGAACTGAGGTATCATTTCTTGATGCAGCTTGTTCAATTTGGCAGAAATATCTGATCGATCTTTGGTATTGAGCGTAAGAGCTGATGATGGAAAGAAAGGAAGGCAAAATAAAAAGAACCCTTATTCGGGAAGGACACCTAAAACAGATGGGGCAGATGATGGTGCTCAATCTTCATCTCTGCCGCCTAACAAGGAAGAAATCCTAGCCCTCTTTAAGCGAATACAATCTTCGATCTCTAAAGGGGAGACAGTAAATCCCAAGAAGAGAACTCCCAAGCCAGCTGAAGATAGGCTCTCTCCCTCGCCCTCAACCTCGGCTGAATCAATTCTGGATGTTCTTCATCAATCAAGAACACAACGATCACAACAAAAAGGTGAAATCTGATTTGTGCCAATAATTGGATTTGTGATGTTATGTGGAGTTTCACTATCATTTGCTTTAGTGTCCTGATTGATCTGAAATAGAGTTTGTTCCATGACAGGGAAATCTGTAGCCAAGAAAGGCGATAAATTTCTCGATACTCAAAAGGATTCGCTGAAGGAGAAGGAGAGTGCTGCAGCTGCAGCTGCAGAACATATATCAACAAGGCTGCCATCAAGTTTCACCAGGAGGTCTCCAATACGCTCTCTGTCAAGCCCTAGAGAACAAGTTCAGTCACCTACTATCGCAATTCCAAGGGATGAAACTGAGCTGACAAATGAAACATCACAAATAGACGATGACAGCGAGCATCAAGCCATAAAGTTGGCAGAAATGAAACTTCCCGAGCTAAAAGAA
Source organism: Salvia hispanica (assembly GCF_023119035.1). Classification (NCBI taxonomy): domain Eukaryota; kingdom Viridiplantae; phylum Streptophyta; class Magnoliopsida; order Lamiales; family Lamiaceae; genus Salvia; species Salvia hispanica. The sequence continues at coordinate 43,062,584 of NC_062970.1, read as the reverse complement.
ATTGCCAAATCCAAAGGGATCAAGGGCTATTCCAAACTCAAGAAGAGCGAGCTTGTAGAGCTCCTAAGCAAGTCGCTGACCGACGCCTCTCCTTGAATCTAAGTTGTTCAATGACCGTTAATGCTTTAACTTACCTTAAGTTTCCCCCTTTTTCATTTCCATATTCATTAATTTGTAGAAGGGTGCTTTAGTTTGTCAAGAATTCTTCAATTGCTTCCATTTTTATCTATTCCCAACACATTTTGATTAATTGATATGGCCATTGCTGATCTCTGATCATTCTTGATTGAACAAACAATATCAAGAATCAAATTGAAGCTACTGAGTGTTGCATATACAGGAAAATCAAAACAAATTTACTCGAAAAAACCAAGGGAGAATGAATGCTATAACTAAACAAGCCATCAAGAAATTACAAAGTGGCTGCCCCTGCAAACATCTTCTGCTTCCATCTGAAGCACTGCTGTTGCTCCCATCACTCCATCGCCTCTCGTTCCACTCCTCCACAAAACTGCTGTCACCGGTGCCACTTATATTTATCGCAGCCTCGCCACATATTTCACACAATCTACAACCCAAATTCAAGAAACCAAAACTCATACATGAATCAACTAGCAAACTACTACAAAACTAAACAGATAAGATAAGACAGAGTTACTTACCTGTTCCCTTTAACTCTAAACCAAGCCTCAGCGCATTGCAAGTGAGCGAATCCAAGCTCGCCTTTACATCCGCATCCAAGATCAATCAACTCAGCACCGCTCTTCCCAATCTCCTTCGCACTCAAATGGCACACTCTACAGACCCTCTCGTTCCCCACCACAGCCTCCATCATCGAGCCAGACGAACATGCCTCCCCCCTCTCCACATCCACCACCAATGTCTTGTTTCCACCTTCTTCCAAGTCTCTGCCTCCCATTGCAATCACAGTTTCCAAATGTCTTAAACTATCACAGTTTTCACTCTTATCTCTCAGTTCTTGATCCATTAGCACCTCTTACACAACCAATTCACAATGTCAATGTATGCATATGATCAGTTTACATGACATACTTTTCTTGACCAAAGATAGTGGAGTTCCATATTCTTTGAGAAGTTGACTGACTCATCTCTCTCTAATCTACATATTCTTTGAGGGGCTGAGTAATAGTACTATATAATGAAACAACTTATTCTGTCAGAGACCATTAAATGTTGATAGATAACATATTGTGAAGCAGACATGAATTATTGGGTTGTTACAAGTTACTCTAATTTGGAATATATTGCTTACAATAATCACACAATTTTAGTGCAAATAAAAGAGAGTATAGTGGATATAGTTACAGACAACTGTATTGTGTAGGCTGGCATTGATCATTACAATTGTAGTTTGGGAGAGAGAAGCCAAGCAACATCGACATCAATGTGGAGAATGTGGTTTGTACAGTAGCACACACATTTTGGAGTTTTGTTGTTTATGTGATTAGTAGTTATTAACCAGTTGTACACGTCTTTCAACTTAAATCATTGAATTCTCTTAATAAATGATTCAAGGTATCAGTCAATTCTATAATGCCATCAGTTTTAGATATAGAAGATATATACTCCAACTACTAAAATTTAAGTCTGCACCAAACATGGGAAATATTGACGGAGTATCTTTTTATTTCAGGATTTAAATATTGATGCCTTTAAAGATATTAACATGATTATGTCCATGATAGATAACTGGATCAACACTTGGATTATTATTTTATGACCCCTCAAGGATTTATAATCCAAAAATTTCAAAAATACCCTCACAATAATTTATCGGTTTTGCTTATTCTCAAATTTATTCATTTTTGCAATATCATATACAAAGAGACCTATTTTTAAAAATTTTAGTCATAGTCCAAATACAAAACTAAATGGTCCAACTAATACATGTTTGAAGAGCTTATAAAATGCTATGTATCAAGAACTTATAAATTGTCATAGAATTTGGATAATAAAGCTTATAATTAGTCAGAGAATTGCAAGTTAAAGAAATAAAATCATATATTTAGAGAAAGAAAAATATTTTAAAAAAAATTGAAGGGTATATTGCGGAGATAATTAATCATGCTATTAGCATATTTGTATATTGATAGTTACGTATAAGATTTTGAAAACAGAAAATAAGATGGGTTTTTTATCAAAGATATATAAGCTGTTCATGAACTGGCGGATCTGGGGGGCGCGGGAGTGGTCGCCCCCTCCATGCGACTAATTTCCTCTTATCCGTACGTAAAATTACCATGTCTGCACCCTCCGTTTGCCCCTACGTCGCCCCAAAAATCGAAAAAAATGTCATTTTCGCCCTAAACCAACCTACTAGGAGTAATTCTTATTTCACCCCCTCCCTCCGTTTATGAATCCTGGATCCGCCACTATTCATGAGTCACGGCCAAAATTAAATTACAGATTAAAAAGGTGTACATGACGACTTCCGATGGGCCGGGTCGGTTTTTGGCCTAACAAATTTGGGGCCAGCGAATTTTGGGTTGGGCTGGGTCAGCCCAAATGTTGAAGAGTCCATGTACATACTACATAAAATGGAGCGAAGTTAAACGGTAGTTGAGTCAGTTGAAAAGGGCCCACGAAAGACGCGTGTCAACTTTGTGTTAGCCGAAAACAAGCCTTTTTGAGTGGCCAAGCCTTCTTTTTTTCCCTCAAATTCTTCAAAACAAAGCATGGAGATTTTTTTATAAAATATATACCAACTCTGTTCGGTAGATAGTTGCTTTTGACAATGTGATTTTTTCTTGAAAATACATTACTAACAATATATATTTACTCCCATATTAATAATATGTTGTACCAACAACTGAAACTTAACTTGCAATCCCTGCTTATTCTTGATGTTTCTGCTTCATCTAATCCCATTGCTCCATTTTCCCACCAAACCTCCATTTTTTCCCCATGAATATCATCTCACACAAAAGAAAGTGGAAGAAATAAAATCAAAGCTACAGAGTTTGGTGTGTTCATGCATTCTTAGGCTGATAATGTGTCTAAAGATAAGATTTTTTCACTGTGATCTTACTTAGGATTCAAAAGGTTTAGAAGAAATGGGAGGAAAGCAAGGCCCTCGTCCCAATTCGTTAAGCTTCGATGCTTCATCCGGATTGAAGGATCATATGTTGGTGAAAGGATTCAAGAATGACTATGCCAAGTTCAGTGCTTATGGTAAAGGAGCTTATGCTGGCAAACGCCACGCCTGGTGGCCTCGTAGGCATGTGAGATCCGTTGTCTTCACCTTCGCGCTGCTCGGATTCTTTTTCTTGCTAGATTCATTCATGTACTCCTACTTTGATCCCACTTTCCTCAAGAATGGCCCCACACCAGCTTATGCACCAAGGGTAAACAAATCTACACCATTTCAATCTGCATTTACATTTTATGGACTAATTTTGCTTGTGTTGCAGGACTTAAATGCTGAAAATGAGGAAATTGAAAGAGGGCCGGTCATGTACTCCCGGCTAGTGCAGATGGCGTCGTTTTCACTTGCAAAGGTCTTATTCGAAAGCCTACTTGTGGTGTTATGGGTGGAAACTTGAAAGACAGTTTAAGTCTGATTTGTTTGTTGTACAGATAGACCACGAAAAAAATGTAACCGAGTTTTGGAAGGAAACTCATCCCGAGGCAGCTGCTTGGAAGCCCTGCGCGAATAGGAACCAGAAAAGGTGCATCTATATCTCCTAACTGATACCAAACTTGTTGCCAACCAACTTGTTTAACCATTTGTGTATGTCAGGGCAGGGACGCGAAAAACACCACCGGTTTTATACTGGTCAGTGCAAACGGAGGCCTAAATCAGCAGAGAGTCGCTGTACGTGCACTGATAACTGTCTCGCGTTGTTTGTTTGTGTCTTTGCATTTGAGATGAGAGTTTTAGGCTATTTGTGCAGGTGTGTAATGCTGTGGCTGTAGCATCTCTACTAAATGCAACATTAGTGATTCCAAAATTTCTTTATAGCAATGTGTGGAAGGATCCAAGGTGGAGACTATCATTTAAATGCAACTTAGCTTCATTCTTTCAATCTCCGTTTGATGTGATAACGATTTTACTGATATCGGTTATCTGCAGCCAGTTTAGTGATATTTATCAAGAGGAGACATTTATGAACATGCTGAAGGATGATGTAGATATTGTAAAGGAGCTCCCTCTTCATCTGAGATCGACTGATTTTGAGGCCGTTGGCAGCCTAGTACGTCGCTTATTCAACCTCGAGTTTCTGCAGAAAAGTTTTCTCTAAGGCCTCTCTTAAACCTTTTTTTTCAGATAACAGATGCAGACCTTTCGAAGGAGGCAACGCCTGATGAATACATACGAAACATATCTCCAATATTATCGCGTAATGGAGTTGTGCATTTCCTTGGATTTGGCAATAGGCTTGGCTTCGAATCAGTGCCTTCTCATCTCCAGGTGAAGTCTATACACAGTGCCATTTTTCACTCATCTCCTTCTTGTTAACAGTTTCTGATTGTGTAATATGTGCAGAAACTCAGATGCAAATGCAACTTCCACGCCTTAAAGTTCGTACCAAAAATACAGAAACTCGCAACCTTATTGGTGAAGAGGATAACGAAATACGGAGCTTCAAGAAGCTTGTTGGATAGACAGCTTCTTGGAAGCTTCATCCCAACGGAGCGTGTTGAGGCAGCAAATCCTTCCAAATATCTGGCCTTGCATTTGAGATTTGAAGTTGATATGGTGGCCTATTCTATGTGTGATTTCGGAGGCGGGGAGAGAGAAAGAACACAACTCCAAGCATACAGAGAGGAGCATTTCCCTCTCCTTCTCGAGCGTTTGAAGAAAGCAAAGTAATCAAAAAACACAAAATGATGAACCACAGCTCTTTCTAGCTTCCCCTAATAGTACTAAACTTTTTGTTTTCATGGCTGCAGACCGCCTTCTCCCGAAGAACTGAGGAAGATGGGGAGATGCCCTTTGACACCAGAAGAAGCTGCCCTCGTTCTAGCTTCTCTTGGATTCGATCGTGGAACATACATCTATCTTGCTGGATCCCAAATCTACGGGGGCGAATCAAGGATGCTTCCTCTAGTCAACCTCTATCCTAATCTGGTGACGAAAGAGGACCTCCTCTCACCCACTGAACTCGAACCATTCAGGAATTTTTCATCTCAGGTGAACTTAGGCGTTTCTAACATTCAAATTTGATGAATATTGTTTGTTTGTTAAGTCTTGTTATTAATGGATGGATTGATGCAGCTTGCAGCATTGGACTTTATTGCATGTGGCGTTTCGGATGTATTTGCCATAACAGACTCCGGGAGTCAGCTGTCGTCCCTAGTGTCTGGTTTCCGGACGTATTATGGTGGAGGAGATGCCCCAACGTTGAGGCCGAGCAAGAAGAGGCTGGCTGCAATCTTGCAAGAAAACAGCACCATCACTTGGCATAGTTTCGAGAAGAGAGTGAGGAAGATGATCAAGGAAGGTCAGAGAGTGCGCCTCAGACGACCTGGTAGAAGCATTTATCGACAACCTAGATGCAGAGACTGCATGTGCAGTGATGATCAATAGTTCATTTTTTTAAAATCAATTGCCTTCTTGCCTATTTTGAGTTGTAATGAGATTAAATTTTGTGCTTGATGACGAGAAGACGAAGAAGATGATGATGAAATTTATCATTATTGGATTAAACTGATATAACCCGAGCAAAAAAGGGATGATTAAAACAAATGAAAAAATAATTGACAGAAGGTGATCTGTCCAGACATTGATCATGATGGAGGGAAGAATCTGTTGAGATTGAAAGGAAGGGTGTAGAACTCCTCGTTGCGCGTGTCTCCTTTGAAGGTTCTGAACTTGGCCCACCAAGGCATCCCGCGCTCCTTGGCACTGTCCTTGTAGTCGAGTGTGTTGTCGAGGAACACAGACACGAGCAGGGCCACGGTTGGGGATGACAGGAAAATGGTGTTGAGGAGATCATTGAACTGCATTGCATCACTAATGAGTTATGATGGAATTTTCATCAGAAACAAGGAAGAAAAACAAAGTGAAACTGACCCATCCAGCCTTTGTATGAGCAGGGCCATGAAGAGCAGCACTTGTGTATTCTCTGAAGTACTCGGGAATGGACAGTCCGAGGAAGAGAGACACCCCGACTATGAAGAGGTTCCTCATCGAGTTCATGTCCGTGAACTGCAAGAACGACAGCCCCACAGACGCTGCACCATATCCATCCACGCACAATCAATCAATCAATCAATCACATTTTATGTTGGAACAACAACAAGAAGAAGATAATAGGATGCTCACCAACAAGGCCGAACATAACGCAATATATAGCTGCAAATATAGTGAAAGGTATTGATGCAAATAATGCTCCAAACTTGCCTGCACATATTCAAACTTGTCACTATCTCTGTTCAATCTGTTTACTTGGTTTGTACATTTTGATGATAAGATAAGATGGTAGCATCGCTTACCAAGAATAGCGAAGAAGATCATGAAACCAGCCGACATTTGGATTACACGACGACTGCCAACTCTAGTGCTTCCGAGAAGACCAATATTTTCACTGTTTTCATATATAGAAAGGTCAGAGAAAGTAAACAATAGGCCAACAAATCCATTGAGACAGATTAAAACACTTACACTGAAACTGTGGATCCAGTAACTGTCCCAAACATTCCATCCAACAAGATCCCAATGCCCTGCCAGCCAATTCCTCGGCTAAGAACATGGGCAGGAGGCGGCGTGGCACTTGCCAAACGAGATGCTGCCTTATATGCTCCGGTTGACTGCATACAAAAAAAAAAGGGATTTTAGATCTATGAAAACATTACCATTCAAGAAAAAAACATTGAAAAATGTAGAGTTCTGATGTGTACCTCAATCATGGAGACTAGCACAGCAGCCATCATTCCAAAAGCATGACCAGCATTGAATATAGGTGCACCCCACTGAAGTGGATATGGGATTTTGATCCTATTCAAGAACCAAACTTCACATGAGTTTTTCCATTCATAGGCAACGAAAACGACATCCCATCAAACTAACTAACCATGGTGCTGAGGAGATGAGGTTTGCTCTATCTGTGCGGCAATTCATCTGAGTTTGCTCGGGATGATGCTTGTAAGCTCCGCTTGCTGTTAGGAGGTGCGCGTAAGCCCATATAACAGTCACCGACAGCAGAAGAGCGAATCGCTCCAATACTGGGATACCTCTAGTTTGGAAGTGCTTCAAGTACTATTCAACAAACCCCCCATAAACACAAGCATTTTAGTGAACCATAGCTACTTAGCTTGCAGTTAATTCCAAATTGATCAAGACACTTTGCATTACCTGAGAAAAGGCAATGAATAAGACTAGCATCGGAATGCCGATTTCTACACATCTTCCAACCTGTTACCAGCTTATCAGTTACCTGGCCTAATCAATAAGAAAATAGGATCATCTGAAACTGATTTATTGAACAGACATACCACTGGAAAGCCTCTATCAAGAAGGCCAAATCCCACTAGAGAAATGACTGGAGCCATCCCAAGTGGACTGAAAAACCTGATCAAGAAAGCATTTTTCTTTCAATTAACACAGTCACAAATAGTAAAAGAGTTACATTTTATGACTTTATTTATCTAGAGTGAGATATATACCTGGAGCATATAGCCCACAGCTGACTATATCCCAAAATAATCTGCACACTCGAAGCTACTATCAAAGCACCTTGTATTGTTCTCATTGTATTTTTAAATCTCTACAAGTAGCAATTATCCAAATCAATCCATAACTTATACACCATATTTACAAGAAAAACACAAGGAGAAAAGCAGACATACCACTTCAGGGTCTGTGATACTTTGCAGAGATGGATCATGGATGATGGAAATTATAGGGACCATGAATGCCCATGAGCCTCCTATAACAGTAGGTAATCTAGTTCCAAACAATGTCTGAAGCAATGTGTTTATCCCTCCAACAAACAGCAATGTCTGAACCACCCTCACTTTATCATCCTAACCACAACCAATAAGAAGAAAAATCATAAATACCTAAACTCATGATTAGTTAAGTTTATGAAATAGTGATTGATTGGATTACATACATCGGTGCCTCCCATCAAAGGTACAAGAAAGGTTGGAATCATCACAGCCGTTCCTAAAGCCAAAATGTAATGCTGAAAGCCAATTGCTGCTGATTCCCCTGTTTTCACAAGCTTATAGCATTATTAAATGATAAAAAAAATCCCACAAAATGGACAAGGAGTGGAGGAATCAATCAGCCTACCCCAAGAAGGATTAGAATCGATGCAATACTCCAAGCCTTGGAGCTGGTCCATTGGTGGATGGCTTATTTCCTCTGGTTTTGGAGCAGCCATCACTACTAAACTCACACTCGAGCTTCCAAAAGGGACTCAGCAAATCTAAGAATGTAGCAGGAGCTAATGCAAACCAAAGAAGTCTTGGTTTGCAGTGATGAAAGGTACAAGCTTTGTCAACAAAAGGGGAAGTGAATAGAGAAAAGGGGAGTGGAAAAAGGTGGCAAAGGGGGAGAGGGAGTGAGAAAGACAGTCAGTGTGAAATGGACCGTATATTTATATGAACATGCAGTGAAAGAGAGGGCAGTGTTGAAAAAGTGTTTCTTGATTTGCTTTGTTTGTATTTTTGCTCCATTATTTACGGTATTACCCCTTAAGGAACTGCCAAAACAAGATGTTACCGTTAGAACATGTAATTGTGACTGTACTTACTCTTTTTTTTTTCTTTTGCTGATTTATAATATTTCTACTCTTCTTTTAAGTGGTGCGTTTTTATAAATTTTGATTTTGATTTACAAAGTTAAATGAAGAGTGAGTAAAACATAGATGAATATTCTATTTTAAAAAAATATTGTATCAATTTAAATCGACATTCCAAAAAAATTGGGGATGGACGAAGTATTTTGCAAGATGATCATAAACAAATTGTATATTTGGATTCAATGACGAAGCCAGGATTTCGTCGTCGGGGAGCCCACATAGCCGTTAACAATTGTAGGGTATTTAAGTTACTTTTAACATATGTGGGATATTTACTCGTCGGCGCCTAGTGATTAATGATAAAAATGACGCTGACGTCGATAGACCACACTAAAATTCAAGGTAGATAGAAAAAATGAATCAATGGAAAATGAACTTGCACAAAAAATAAGATATTTAGTAATGTGTGTAATAATAGAATAGACTTTTGTGAGTGTTTTATGTGAACAAAACTAAATTAAACTAAAACTAAATTAAAGTAACAAAGAAAATAAATGAAAAGATCAAGTGCATATTTTTTGAGTAACATAATTTATGAAAGGAAACTATTCAGTAATTTTGAAAAAAAAATCACATGTTCTATGAATAAAGAAGTAAAATAATTATGAAAATAATTAAAAGGAACTATACTAAAGTGAAATAGAAAATAGACTAAATTAAAATGAGTTAAATATAAAAGGAAAAAAAAATTAGCATCTTGGTGTAGTAGAACCGAGATTAGAGGTAATTATAATGTCATGTGCAGCCTCCTGGGTCGCAGAGACCACCTGAGCTACACAATTGGTAGAAATATTGGATTTTTGGAGATACAGGGAATATACTTTTCATACCCAAAGTTGAAAAGATTCCTCTGATGTTATCATTAGCCCGATTCCAATTAAATTATAATCCAAAGAAATAATTAAAATATCAACGGCTTTCTTGCTAGTGGAAAGACAAAATTAGCTTTGTTCTTAAAGTTTCTATGCTTCATTTACATTAAATCATTATGACAATTTCAGGTCGTGTACATAGACATGCGTTATAGTTGTATATATAAATTGAATAAAGAAAAATGATTAGAAACTTTATATATTCATATAAAAATGAAGATTAATTACAA